>NC_048299.1:145320188-145473499 GCF_013100865.1 Trachemys scripta elegans
AAATACATGTATTTGAAAAAAGTATCATGGATTTGAAAAGTATGAACATAGACTAGCTTCCTTATACAGCTCTTGTTTTTTAGGACAATGTCAGTGCATTCATTTTGGTCATGTTGGCCAACCTAATAATTTCACATCGTGATTTGTAAGCAAAGTCTAAATGAGCTCTCTGACAGCTAGTGATGAGCTGGGGCTGGGGGAAGGCTTCAGGACCAGATTGTATTTACAGTCACACCTAATCTACCTAGGTATCCAGCAAACAGAGCTGTGTTGCCCAAGTGATAGATTTTGGTTGGGGTTGGGTTACAAGTCACTTGAATGCGGGGGGAGGAGAAGAGATGAAATGTTCTTATTGTACGAGTAAAGGGCAGTAGAACTGTACTTAGCCTGTGCTGATTGAGGGCATCAAGAGAGAGGGTGGGGACCTGTCCCTCTCTAGTGTTTAAAGACAGAGCTGACTAGGCTCCATAGATAGTCTTCTGTTCTGTTAAGTGACCACTGCAGCTGAAATCACTGATAATCAGGTCTAAGTGCTTAGTCCTGCTGTGGGACAGTGTTTCTGTGGAAGAGACGGCCCAGACTGCACTAGCAGCGAGGTTCCCCTCCTGAGAGCTCAGCTGAAATCACTGAGAGCTGGTGGAACCTCAAGAGACCAACTCGCAGAGGTCACAGTGGAAGGTGACGGCGCAGGGCCATTGACAGAGTGGTGGAGTGAACGGTGGCACAACAAACAGCAGTGGCCAGAGCGAACAGTGATCATCTGGAGGAATGAGCAAGGAGCCTTCTTGCCCCCCACCTGGGAGGTGTACTCATGTGAAAGCACCTCTGAACTCTGAGTCTCCACTGACCAATGAGAACACCAGTGAGTGGGGTGCGGTGGAGGGAAAGTGAGGGGCAAGTTAAACATTTGTTTGGACTATATTTTAGTGACTTTGCTCCAGAATGCAAGATTTGTGACTGGGAATGGAAACTTATATAAATATATTTCCTAGTAGGCCAAGATTTTTAAAATGCATTATTTGTGATCTTGAGAGGTCAATTATGTTGGGGAGTTTCTGTACTAAACATATTATTATAATTAATTTTTACATAAGAATGGCCCTACTGGGTCAGGCCAATGGTCCATATAGCCTAGTATCCTGTCTTTTGACAGTGATCAAGGCCAGGTGCTTCAGAGGGAAGAACAGAACAGGGAATCAAATGATCCATCCCCTGTTGCCCATTCCCAGCTTCTGGCAAACAGGCTAGGGACACTCAGAGCATGGTGTTGCATCCCTCCCCATCCTGGCTAATAGTCACTGATGGACCTATTCTCCAGGAATTTATCTAATTCTTTTTTTAATCCTGTTATAGTTTTGGTCTTCACAGCATCCCCTGGCAAAGAGTTCCATGGATTGACTTGTGTGAAGTACTTTTTTGTTTTTTTTAAAACCTGCTGCCTATTAAAACAAGAACTAGCAGTCACCCAATGAAATTATGTGAAGGATTAAACAACATTTCCTTATTCACTTTCTTCACACCAGTCCAGATTTTATAGACCTCTATCATATTCCCCCTTAGTGGTCTCTTTTCTAAGCTGAAAATTCCTAGTCATTTTAATCTCTCCTCCTATTTCATACCACCTAATCATTTTAGTTGCCCATCTCTGTACCTTTTCCAATTCAATATATCTTTTTTGGGATGGGGTGACCAGATCTGCACACATTATTCAAGGTGTGCCTATACCATGGATTTACAGAGAGGCAATGTGATATTTTTCTGTCTTATCTATCCCTTTCTTAAGGATTCCCAACATGGTTTGCTTTTTTTGACTGCCGCTGCACATAGAGTGGATGTTTTCAGAGAACTATCCACAATGACCAAGATCTTTGAGTGTTAACAGCTAATTCAGACTCCATCATTTTGAATTTATAGTTGAGATTGTTTTCCAATGTGCATTACTTTGCATTTATCAACATTGAATTTCGTCTGCCACTTTGTTGCCCAGTCACCCAGTTTTGTGAGATCCCTTTGTAACTCTTTGCAGTCTGCCTGGGACTTAACTATCTTGAATAGTTTTGTATCATCTGCAAATTTTGCCACCTCACTGTTTACCCATTTTTCCAGATCATTTATGAATATGTTGAACAGTAATGGTCCCAGTACTGACCCCTCTCCATTCTGAAGATGGATAATTTATTCCTACCTTTTGATCCATGAGAGGACTTCCCTCTTATCCCATGAGGGCTTATTTTAAAAATTTTTTTTTAGAAATCTAGACCTGTTAAGGATAATGCAAGATACACCGAAACATGTTAAATTTGCATTATCTTAACAAAACATTTACTTGAGTCATATCTTTTATATGTTGCAGGTCAAAGTGAAAAAGAGCCAAAACCCAATACAATATTTTTTCTACTCAAAGGCCTCAAAAAAAAACTAACCAAGGTGAAAAACACATCAAGAACTAAGAATCTCTCAACAGGTCATCTGAAGGTTCAAGTGGTATATCTACATCTGACTAGCCCGGAGCACAAATACAGCTACCTACTGAAGAAACTGTCTCCAAAACCTAAAGGCAGTTACCAATGTTTGTCGGTCAAAGGGTTCCCATTTATTGGGATTACAAAAGATGGCTACTGGTGCACCTCTTGCAAAAGAGCTTAAGAAGGAAAACTTCCCAATGCTATAATTGGTAAAAGTAGAGGAGCTTGGTTTGTCAAACCGATCAGCAAAGCCAATGCTGACAAACTATGCAATAAGGCTGCAAAACACCAGGCCTCTGGAGTGTATCAAAATGCAGAAAGCCTTATAAGCCCACTTTCAAAGCCAGTTTTAGAAGTACTTAATGAGGCTGTTAAGAATGCTGGAGAGACACAGCACAGTTCATGAGAACAAACATGGCTGTGGCATCCTACTTTCTATTTAAGCAAGAGATACCACACACTACAAACATTGTCACTTGTTCAGAACCAGTGTTCAACTTCAGGATGAACAAGACCAGCAAATGCTCACTATCCTTCTGCAAGATAGTCAATTGACTGGCTAGATGCATGCAGTACAACAGTGAAAGACTCAGTTGAAAAAGTAAGAACTCACCACATTCAAAAAATTTGCATACATGGCTGATGAATGCACCAATGCAAATGGGCATCAAGTATTAAGTAATTGTGTACATTATCTGGATGTCATTGGTAGGCCAGTAGATGCATTTCTAGATGACACATCAGCTGCATCTATGACAACCCACATCTTAGAGAGTTAAATGCTTGTCAATTGGACCCCAAACAGATGGCTGCTTGTGCATTTGATGGAGCTGCAAACTTCTCTGCAAGACATGGTGGTGGTGTACAAGCTTTTCCTCAGAGAAAAGTGTAACCCTAATCTCTCCTATACACACTGAAGAAGCCATCTACTCCAACTAGCGCTAGTACGAGCTGCAGAATCTTCAAAAGACATTAAAAAGCTATAAATTTAATGTCTTCATTATATTTTTCCCAGAAAGAGTCCAAAAAGACTGAGTATCTTGGAAGATAAAGATACACTGGGACTGAAGTTCAAATTAGTCCAACCTGGAAAAATTGCTGGCTTTCATGAGTGATCCTTGGTTGTTGTCTTAAAATTACTCCAGCTGTTATTACTGGCTTTGGAAAGCATCTACCAAGATGGGATGGATCTTGATAGTGAGGCTGGTGGATTACATTTGCTACTACGTTCAGAGAAGACTATTGCCATTCTTTCTCTTGTGTAAGTCTACTTTTGAAACCACTTGGGTCATTAAACAATGCAATCCAGGCATCTGCTACAACAGTAGTAGATTTGTCCTGCAATAGAAGCTACATTTGCATCAATCAGAGATCTATCCATTGAAAAAGTACTGGAAGAAGCGAAGACTTCAGTCCAGAAGTTGACTAATGAAGGCATTTATATTGACTCCTTAAGTGAAGACAAATGTTTAAGACAACTGAAAAAGTACACAGACTTGATTCTTTAAAAATCAACAGCGACTTCTAGATTCTACTCAACCTCTACATAAGTTTTACAAAAAGAACAGGAGTACTTGTTGCACCTTAGAGACTAACAAATTTATTAGAGCATAAGCTTTCGTGGACTACAGCCCACTTCTTCGGATGAGTTGAGTGGAGTGAGGCACTACCAGCAATGGGGCTGCCATGTGATTAGGCCAGAATAGAGAATTTGAACACAGTGGAATATCATATGACAAATGAATGAAGATTTGACTTCAACTTCTTTCTTATCACCACTAGTGGCTCAACCCAATCTTTGTATTCTGTTTCCTGGGATGAAAGAAGTAGGAAGTCATCTCTTGCTACTCCCAGTCACAGCTACAGTTGAGCATTCTTTTTCATCATTGAATAGAAATTGTGTTATGAAAGAAGTTGCCTTTGCTGATCATGTGAATGAACTAATGAGCATATCAACTGAAAGAATGGAAATACCAGATACATGAGAAGCCACCAAAGATGAACACATTGTTCAAGAAGTTCATTAACAGAGTTGTGCAAAATTATAACAAGAAACCAAGAAGGATGTAGATGTAGTGCTTCAAAGAAGGCTTGAGTAGCCAACTTTAATTTGTGTTATGATTTTAAAATATGAATTAAATCTAATAATGGTCATGAAACATTTTATTTTTGACTATGGTGGCATACAGCCCACCTTCACCCTCAGTCTCACCCCTCATCAGCCCTGACATCTCCCCCCCCTAATTTCAATTCCTGAGGAAGCCACTGAGCAGAATACATTGTAACTAAAACCATTCACATTGGGGCTTCAGGCCCTGGACATTTCTCAAATCTGTTTGTCATAGACACACTAGAAAGTCCTGTCTTTTACCAACTCAACTTTATAAAAAGGTTCTACAGTTATCATATGGGAAACAGGATCCCAGTCTCAGCCATTCTTTTGTTATTCAAAAAGGGTGGCTGGTAGAATGAAAAATCAAAGTTTACCTCAGTTCTTTTAGTACAATTATAAAATCCTGCTCCTACACCCTACTAACTATAAAGAGGTCTGAGTCTCAAATGATAAGCAATAGAGTCAGTTAATTGTATACACTATTAAGGCCTTAACTTCCCCAACATTGGGGAATCCACAAAATTGCAGCCTGGACAGTTTTGAGTGGGAGCCCTTGGTGGCCACTCAATTGTGGCAAAGCAAAGAGGACTTTATTACCACAAATATGGTGCAATTTTACTCCCCCCCCCCCCCTGCAATTTTTCATTGCTTCTCTACAATTCAGAGAATTTTTGACAGTTGCCCATAAGTACAGCCTTGTGTACAATAAAAGTGCATTGAGTGAGGTCTTTTATAAAAGCCAGAGATACATTGATATTTAGAAATGTATTAGTACTATGAGGAATTATGGGTAATCATAGATATGCTTTATACTATTCACCTGCAGCCATTTTTCTGTTGCCAGTCTTAGATTTATGTAAGCCCCACCTGTTCCCCCACAGGTGGGGGCTTGCTTCTAATTAGTGGATTTCTCTTAGCCTAGATCTCTCCCCTATTTGCTGCTTAATTGGGCCTGCCTGGCCTAAATCAATCCTCTGAGGTCCTGTGTGGAGAGTAAACCCGACCACAGAGGCAAAAAGACATTGGAGGTATCCATATTTAGGGGACTCAAGGAGTCTGGTCTTAAAAAAAAAAAAAAAAAAAAAAAGGTCAGGCCATAGGGTCCTTCAACCAAGGAGGTTGAGGTCTCTGGGAGGTGAATGCAGTTGAGAAACCTGCTTCAGAGAAGATTTTAAGTTGCTGAAGTTTGTCCTAGAAGCACATTTTTGCTTTTGTCACCCTTTCTAGCTTTACTCCTCATACTTGGAGTCACTTAAACCTTTGACCTAGTCTTTAGTGCACTTAATTTACTATAAAGCAATTCAGTGCTGTGATTACACATAGAGTTATTGTTAACCACAATTAATAAGCTATTGCTACCATCTCTTTAAAGGAGCATCAAGTTTAATTTTGGTGAGTGTTCCCAGAGAAGGCAGGCCACTTCAGGGAAAAATTTAAAAAACTTTTGGGGAACTGAGGAGTCGGGGTTTCTGTTGGTTAGTGGCAAGACAAGGTTTGGACTGGCAGAGTCCTGAAGAGTTTCCTGTCAAACTGTCAAAAACAGGTACGTCAGGAAGCGGTCACAACTTAGCAGTGGCAAAACTCACTTGCTGAGAGGGAGAGTGGTAACATACTAATTCACAATTCTGGGAACCTTGGCTGATTGTCACAGTGGCAGCTGGTTTGGAGGAAATTCAGTGGTGTGTGTGCAAGTAATAAATTGACCATGGAAGCTAGGGGGAGTCAGTGCCTCTGCAGGTCACCGTGGGTGCTCTGGGGCTGGAGCACCCATAGGGAAAGTTAGTGGGTGCTCTGCACCCCCTGGCAGCCAAGCTCCCCTCCCCAGCTCCCCTCACCCCTGAGTGCACATCCCCACTTCTCCTCCCAGTGCTTGCCACAAGTAACAAGCTCGGGCGGAGGGGGAGGAGAAGAGCAGGAACGCAGCATGCTCAGGGGAAGAGGCAGGGCCAAGGATTTTGGGGAAGGGGTGGAGTCAGGGCAGGGCCAGAGTTGAGCACCACCGGCACCAGCAGAAGTCAGCACCTCTGGTGACCTGCATGCTTGTTTGCTGGCCATTAGTGTCCAGGTTGTGAGCATAGCTTTTAAGGCCCCCAGAGCAGCAGGGCCAGGGTTACACAACCCCTTACTGGTCTGGGTTGAACCCCCAGATCATACCTCCACCTTCCCACCAATATTTCCTGTTGCTCTGGTGATCCATTCCAGATTTTAATACCTAGGACATTTGAAGTACCATGCACTGTCTCCCTGGATGTGTGTCAAGTATTGCTACATCTTTGTGATGGTGAACTACGGGGCTGAAGCTACAGTATTGTAATACCCCAACCCCCTACTGGACTCCTTCAACTTTTCCCTCCTCCATCCAGGCCCCACACTGGTCCATCCCAAAATGGTCCCCAGGCTAGATAGATATCAATAAAAATCATTGACTTATAAACTGACAAACCAGTATTATAGCTGAAGTTAAGTCTCAAAAAATATATTCATGAATAATAGTTGTGCTACTGTACCCATGCATTTCTTGGCCAGCAGAAAGGCAGCAATGGCCCCAAGCCACACAAAGGCTGCACTATTTTGAGTGGAAGAGCATTAAGACCTTACGCTGGGTTTACAGGGCAATTGTTTTGCTTGGCACATCAACATGATCCATGATTAAATAAGCATGGGAAAGGTGACCCAAACCCTTCTTAAAAGGTAGTCATTAGATAAGGGGTGTGACAAAGGGCCAGAGCCAAGAGTGGGGGAAAAGGGGAGACCTACATTCCCTCAGTACCCAGGCATCATTTCACCCAGCCGTTACCTGAGACCCAAGACCAAGAAGCTAGATTAGGGGGATTGTGGGTTGGCAGTATCCCTCCCCTTCCAGCTCAGTGGGAAGGGACACCACCCCTTACCAGAAATTAGGGGTCAGGTCCCTAGGTGGGACAGTGCAGTCCAACTGTCTCAAGGAGCCAAGGCCCTTAAGTAGTCTAGTATTTAGCATCCTGACTCCATCAGACAAACTCAGGCTTCTGAACTTAAGGACTGCCACCCCAGGCTGGGGATGGCAGCAGGGCATGGGGGACCTAGGCCCACCCTACTCCACCAGGTCCCAGCCCAAGACCCCAACCTGGACAGTGTTCCATGACTGGGTCAGTAGGGAGCCAACCAAAACACACTGACCAGCATCCAGGCAGTCACAGACCTGAACTATACTCAGTTGTCCCTGGGCTACTTTCTACTCTCCCACCATAAGGTACCTGCAGCTCAGGGTCATCCTCCATCTTCTCAAGGTACACAGCAAGCAGCAATCCCAGCAGTTCTTCTCCTGGGTTAGTCTCATCCTCCAGCAGGGTACAATACAGCTGCAGGATCTGGGGACATCCACTTCCTTTCCTGGCTCAAGTTGAGCTACATTAGTGGCTCCACCTTTTATACTTCCTGTCCCGCCCCCTTAGTTTCCTGCAGGAGGGGTGAGCCCAGCCTGGCGCCGCCCATCAGGAATCAGAGAGTGGTCCCTCCCCTCCAGCTAGGGTGACCAAACAGCAAATGTGAAAAATCGGGACAGAGGGTGGGGGGTAATAGGAGCCTATTTAAGAAAAAGACCCAGAAATCGGAACTGTCCCTATAAAATCGGGATGTCTGATCACCCTACCTCCAGCTCAGTGGGAGGCCACTCCATTTCAGTATGGGGATCTGGGAACTGAACACAGGGCATTTAAAAGATTAGGTTCCAAAGGTGTGAAACAGAAAGAAACCTGAGCCCATATTTAAGCGTGGTCCTTGAGGTACAGATATGTAATGGATACCCAAATCATTTGTTTGGAGGCGAAGGAGCTTGATCACTATTTTACAGGGAGGTCCTTCTACTTGGCACTTCTAGGGGGCTTAAACCCACTGAAACAAGTGTTTAAGACCTGAGCCCTCATTACAGGGGAGTGGGGGCATGCATGCGGTGTATCTCCATCCTTTCTCCAGGGCTTTTTCTTCCCTTCTCTTTTCCTGCCATTTCTTTGGTGCTTCTGCGGTCTTGTCCGTTTTGTCTTTAGAGTTGCTAGAAAGAGAACAAGAGAGAAAGAAGATTAGGTGTGGGCTGAGTGGATATCATGATTACAAGGTCAATTTAGATTAATCTGACAAGCCTCTCCTGCCTCCTAGTCTTCCATTCCCGTCTGTGTATCCCTGGGGAGCAAACTGGCTGGGGGTGGCAGAGCTGCTGGGCTGGAGATCTGCTCCCGCCTCTGCTTTGGGAGTAGAAACCCCCCAAGTCTCTGCAATACTTGCCCAGATGGGTTAACCTATTAATTGCGGGGTCCTGAGATCACTGCACGCCTCTATTGTAGGGTTACCATATTTTAATTTTTAAAAAGGAGGACACTCCATGGGGCCCCAGCCCTGCCCCAACTCCACCCTCAGCCCCGCCCCAACTCTGCCCCCTCCCCTGAACACTCCGCCCCCTGCTCCTCCCCCTCCCCTGCTTCCCGCAAATCAAATGTTCACTGGAAGCTGAAACAGGGAGGCAGCAGGTAAGCTGGGGTGGGGTGCGGCGCGGCGCGGCTCAATCCGGCCCCACTGGCCGAGCGGCTCCCTTTGGAGCCAAGAGGCTCTGGCCCCGGTGTCTCCCGCCTGGCTGGGGCCCCGGCCCCCGGCCGAGCACCGCACTGGCCCCTGGCCCAGCACCACGCCGACCCCGGTCCCGGCCCCTGGCCAAGTGCCCGCGTCCCAGGCCCAGCACCGTGCCGGCCCCGCGCCCCCGGTCCCAGCCCTGGCTGAGCACCGCGCCGACCCCGGTCCCGGCCGAGCGCCTGTGCTGGCCCCCTGCCCAGCACTGTGCTGACCCCGGTCCCAGCCCCGGCCAAGCACCACGCCGACCCCGGTCTCGGCCCCAGGCCGAGCGCCCGCACCCCTGGCCCAAGCCCCGTCCGAGCACTGTGCCGACCCCGGTCCCAGCCCCGGCCAAGTGCCCGCGCCTCCGGCCCGGCCCCCGGGGCCGCCCAGCACCGCGCCGGCCCCGCGCCCCCGGCCCCAGGTCCTGCCGAGCACCGCGCCGGCCCCCGGCCCCGCACCGCCGTGCCCTACCTCCCTATTTTCCCGGACATGTCCAGCTTTTTGGGATTCCCCCCCGGACGGGGATTTGAGACCCAAAAAGCCGGACATGTCCGGGAAAATCCGGACGTATGGTAACCCTATCTATTGTTCTCCACCCACTCCTCTCTGCCTGGAGCTCTCTGTGCCCCACTTCTTCCACCCCTCATGCTGGGACCCCCACCCACCCTGGGGAGCCTCTCCTCTGGCTTGGAGTCAGTTCCCCTCCCCCCGACATCAGTGTGCTCTGATCCACTTCTCTGCCCTCCCCGACCCAGGGCTGGGAGCCAGTTCTCTCCACATCCCAGGCTGAGACCCCCACTCTTCCCAGCCCTATGCTCATTCCCCCAGTCCTCCGGCCCTCCCCTGGGACTGCACCCCTGTCCCCATGCTGGCCCCCGGCTACTGTCATAGCTGCAGTGGGTCAGGACTCTGATCGTGGTGTCGGCACCGTCACCGATCAGCCAGAGGAAACCAGGGTCTCGGCACATTCCGGATGGGCTGCAGACCCGCACCCTGATTCAGGTATCTCAGCACCATCATGTTCTGGGGGGACACAGAGAGACGGAAGCCTGGACGCATGGGTCCCATTCCCTACCACCCCCACTCCCAAGGTCTGGGAGCTGCAGAGCCCCTAAAGGAATCATCCCAGATGTCTGGGTCCCATCCTTTCCACCACCACCCTCCCCTTCCAGGAGCTACAGTGCCCCTGTGTAGCTGTCCTGGATTCTGAATCACATTCCCTCCCCATGGGGCTGGCAGCACTGTTGTCCCTCTCCCAGGAGAGCTGCCTCAGACACCTGAGTGGCTGGGTCCGTTTCCCTTGCTGCACCCCACAGCCCCACCCCTGGCCTAGCAGCACTGTGGTTCTGCTATTGCGGCGTCCTCCTCGATGCCTGGGTCCCATTCCATCTCTGTGGAGCCTGGGACTGGGGGAACATGGGGGGAGGGGGAGATCGCAGAGATCGTAGTGAAGAGGGCATGGGAGGGGTCACAAAGGGTGGAGGGGAAAGGTGCCATGGGGGAGTAGGGAAGATGAGGGGCTTGGCGTAGTGGAGGAGAAAGAAGCTGAGGGGGTTATAGTGGTGGAGGGGGCACTGGGGGTTTGGAGGTACTAGGAGAAGAAGTAGTTAGGTGTGGGGGTCTGGGGAAGGGAGAAGGCACTGGGGCATTGCCGGATGGGGTGAGGTGGGGGAGCAGCAGAGGCACCAGGGGGCACTGAGGATGGCAGCAGGGAGGTCACCAGGGGTCCCACTTGTGCTGGATGCCTGGAATCTGGCAGCAAAGGGCCTTTTGGCAAAGTCCCCAGCTTCTCCGGCCTCCTCATACCCGAACTGGCACCAATTGGTGACCGACACCATGTCTGACCTTCTAGGAGAGCGCGGTCACAGCCAGCCCAGAGCATGATGGTCTGCACAGGTGTTAGCTCCAATCCGGCCTCAGGGCAGGCAGGCAGACTGGTTGGCTCGGGAGAGTGTGTGTGTGTGAGGGGGAGGGGGCAGGGGAAATGGGACACGGGGCCTTTCCTCTGTAGGGGACACCAGCTCCAATCCAGACCCCAAGCAGGGAGATTGGCTGGCTCAAGGGGCGGGGAATGGGACACGGCATCCTGACACTGAGGGGTGCTTCGGGGGAAATTTACTGATACACAAAGATGATCTGCTCCTTGTAGGTCCTGTACCCAAGTCTCTGGCTCCCCAACTGGGCATAGCGACAGCACAGGTTGTACCTGCCCAGGGAAAGAGCTGTGAACGTCACCTCATTCAGCCCCTGCCTTTCCCCACCCAAGCCAGGGATAGCACCCAGCTCCCCTGCTTTCTAGGCCACTAGACCAGGGGTTCTCAAACTGGGGGTCAGGACCCTTCAGGGGATCACAAGGTTATTGCATGGGGGTCGCGAGCTGCCAGCCTCCACCCCAAACCCCGCTTCGCCTCCAGCACGTATAATGGTGTTAAATATATAAAAAAGTGTTTTTAACTTATAAGGAGGGTCGAACTCGGAGGCTTGCTACGTGAAAGGGGTCACCGGGACAAAAGTTTGAGACCCACTGCACGAGACCCATCCCCCTGTGAGAACCTGGCTGGGCCCGGTACCCGGTCAGTTCCTTCGCTAGGGCCAGGACAGCCTCTCCTGTGGTGTCTCCGTCCGGCTGCACCATGGCAACGTCACAGAGCACCAGGCTGTGTAGAGACGCACGCTGAGCAGGGGGGCGTGGGCAGTCAGGTACCGCACTGGCTCCGGGCAGAGCCCATGACAGACCCGCCCCTCTTCCCACATCCCTGAAGAGCCAGGCTGGTCTCTAAAACCCCTCTGTGGAGCCAGGCCACTCTCAGAACCATCCCCCAGCAAGCGCCTCAATCAGTGCTCTTATCACCTGTGCATTGGCCACTTGGCCTCTCCAAAGCAGCGCACATTGAAGGCCCAGACTTTGATGGTGGCCTGGGCAATGTGCATCCTGAACAAGAACAGGAGCAGGGTGGGAGAGTGTTATAGGAGGGGGTGCCTCAGGCAAGCAGGAGAGGGCCTTGTGGGTCAGTGCCCAGGCTGGGGGGGGGGGAGGGGGGGGGCAGCGATCTGACTTATTGCTGAGTAGGTGGCTGGGACATAGGTCCTTTTGACTGGCAGATCCCAGGACATTAAGGGGAGAAAACAACCTGGGCTGTGCTAAATCCCCTCTTCTCCCCCCCCACCCCATCCATGCTCTGGGAGTCCTGGCTTCTAGCCCCCGACTAGACCCCAATCCCCTCCCAGTGCTGGGGACAGAGTGCAGGCATCCTGGTTTACAGCTCCCGCCATGAGCTGCGGTGCATTCTCCAGCTCTGGCCAGGTTTAAATCAAGATGGGATGTTTTCCTAAGAAATCTGCTCTGGTTCCAGCAGGGATTAATTCAGGGCCTGGGTCAGGCAGGGGGCCAGATGACATGATCACAGGCTTTGAGATCTATGAGAACCTTGAGCTGTCAGCAGAGACCCAGGGCAGCTCATTGTAAGGGCTGACACCACAATCATCATCAGCTGTGGATGCCTTGGTAGGAGGAGAAGCCAGGCTGTCATCTCCAGGTGGACAGGGAGTTGCACCACCTACAGCTGATCAGTGGGTAAAGCAGGGCCCGGAAGTTTACTTAAGGGCCGGCTCTAGGCCCGGCTCCCTCTTATGGGGAGGGCTATGACAGAGAAATTGCTCCAGCTTGCAGCTAGTTTGGGGTTTTCCAGACCCTCCCCCCTCTGCTAGTTGGTGGGAACAGTCTTCTCATTTCCCGCCTCAGCTGATCCCTGGTGAGTTTATCCCCCTTGGCCTTTGGGCCAGCATTGTCCTTTAGCTTCACTGGCTCTTCCCTGGTGTACCTACAGGGAGCAACCACATCCCTTCTTTTTAGGCCAGACAAGCCAAACTCTTCCAGTCTCCTCTCGGAAGAGTCGTGGGCGGTTTCCCTGAGCATTGTAATTGTCCTGCTCTGTCTTAGTTAAGATTCCAGATGAGGCCTGCTCCACAGAATTGAAATATCTCAATAGCTCCTGGAAATACAAGGCCTGGTACATCAGCTGAGCATCACCTGACAATGCCAGCAAGAGGACTACCCTGTGGACTCTCAAGTCCCTAAAAGCAAGACTGGGAGGTGAGCAGAGACAGGGAGGGAGTGGGGGAGCGATATGGGCTTTGCTTCTTTTATCTGAATATCTGTGACTCTTGTGTGTGTTGAGGGTAAAAGTTATTGTGGTTAAACTCCTCTTGCTTTGCCTGCTGTGCAGTTCCCAAAGGGTTAAATTATAAACCGGAGTGCCCACAGGGCTCCCTTTATAAACAGCCCCCGCTCCCCACCCCAGATTTGGCTGCATCTCAGCACCAGGCAAGGGAGGTCCCTCACAGACCTGAGTGTGTGAAGAGCCTTTCTTTCCGGCTAAGCGGAAGGAGCAATTAAATGCCCCTTTGTGTAAAGATAGCTGTGAGCAATGGGGAGCCACCACCCAAGACATCGGGCTGCCTGGCACAGCCAATCAGAAGCTCAGGGGTGCCAGGCCCTTGGAAGGAAGCAGAGAAACAGCTCCTTTGGGCAGGGGGCGGGCCGGGCCGGAGAAGCAGGCTTGGGTTTCGGAGCAAGTAAAGCGCCTGGGTGGTTTGATTCCCTCGAGGAACAGGACTCTGTGTGTTCACTGTGAGTAACTCAGATTGCGCCAGATGGAAATAGTTCAGCACAGACTCAAGTAACAGCAAACCATGGGGTCAAAGGAGTTAGCGTAATGTTGCTGATCATGTGTACCTCATAATTCCCCGTCTGCCCCCTGGCGCTACCATAATGTTGCTGACAATGTGCTCTATAAAAAGGGGAAGCTGTTACTATAATGCTGCTCATAATGTGTACTTCATACTGGGACACCTCCCAGATGGTATGATAATGTCGGGGCATGCAAAAGGGGGGACAAGCAGAGGCACTCACCCTCCCCAATAGTTGTCGGGGACACTGAACTCCTCCAGCCCTGAGGCTGCAGTGGTGGGGAGAGCGAGCTCCTGCTGGAGCCGGGGCGGGGGGTGGGGAGGAAGAGAAGGAGGGAGGAGCAAGCCCCTGCCAGAGCAGCAGAGCGGGGGGAAAAGGGAGCACAGTGCTCCCCCCAAAAGGGGTCATAGTTAAATTTCTGCACGTCCCTGGATAATGTGCACTTTGTTCAGGGACAGGTGCTCCCATACAGGGGGTGCACCCCAGGCACTATAAAGAAGGGGAGCCCATAGGTGCTATTGTTGTGCTGCTGATAATGTGCACTTCCTAATGGCCCCCACCTTCAGGGGCTACTGTAATGTGCATGTCATAGGGTCTCCATCTTGGTTTGGGGCTTCTATGTGCTACCATAATACTGCTAATAATGCCTATGCCATAAGTGGGCCCTGATTTTGGTCGGTGCCACTGTAGCCCACACAACAATGATCCCAAGCGGCCCAGCTGCGCTGCCTCCTGGCTATCTCCCCCGCCCCCTTCTTCTTTTTCTCATTGCTGCTCTCATATCAGTGCCCTATTGTTCCAGGGGAGGAGGAGTCACATCACCAGAAGAGCACAGCCCACCTGGATGGAGTCACTAGAGCGTAGGCTGACCAGATGTCCCGATATTTGCTTATTTATCCCGCGTCCTGATCTACCTTCGGTCGGGATGCGAATTGTCCCGATATTTTGCCTCCGCTCACAGGCGGATCAGAGCCGGAGGGGTTCACGCCCCCCCCGACTCCACCCACTCCTTCCCCCATTGGATCCCTCCCCAAATCCTCGCCCTCACCCCGCCTCTTCCTCAAGTACGCCGCATTCCTCCTCCTCCCCCATCCCTCCCAGGCTTGCGCTGATCAGTTGTATGGCGGCGCAAGCGCTGGAGGGAGGGGGGAGGTGGAGACAGAGCGGAGGCAAGCTGGTGGGGGGGGGGCGTGGAGCTCCAGCGATGGGTTCCCCCCCTCTCCCCCCCGCTGGAGACGAGGAGACGGAGCGGAGGCATGCTGGGGGGGGGGAGGAGGGGAGCGGGCTGTGGAGCTCCGGCTGCCATTTTTCCTCTTTTTTTTTTTTCCCCCTCTGTTCCCCGCGTCCCGATATTTCACCTGCGTGATCTGGTCACCCTACTAGAGCGGAAAAGGTTAAAGGGTGCAGTGAGGGGTTGCTCCCTCAGAAAGTACAACAGCTGTTTGACTCTGGGCTGGATTCTGCTTTTGATTCCTGCTGTGTAACCCCACCGACTCCACTTCAGACCAGAGATCCCCTTACCCCGCCTCTCCCCATTGGATCATTCTGGTTTCATGGGTCTAATTGGTGCACCATTGACTACTGTATAGCCTGATCTCTCCAGGAGCCATTCGGGGACCAGGGCGCTTTGCTGAATTCTCACAACACGTTTGTAACCCTGCTGGTATTTCCATACCTTTGGGGGCATTTTTAATTCACAGAAATAATTCTGCATGAAGAGAGACGCTGAGACCAGGGCATACCTCCTTCCCTTCAAAGCGGTATCAAATGCTAGAGGAGAGGGCGGCCCTTATTTAAGGGCAATGGGGTGGGGAGGAGCAAAGACCGAGTTTACTTCAGCAGTGAATGTACCAACCATTTAAGGCCAATGTCCCAGGGTGGCTGGCTTCTTTAAGAGGTGCCAGGGTCTGGTCTATTCATGATGAGCCTTTTAAAGAAGGAACCTGCCTATAATTAACAGCCTATGTGGCTGGTGGGCAGCATCGATAAATAATAGTGTCAATTGCTTGGCTACGCTTTGGTATGTTATGAAATATATAGAAGAGCTCAAATAACCAATATCAGTCAGGTTTATTGTGGAAAGTCAATAATGGCATAGTACAGAAAGAAAAGTTCAATAAGATACCGTGACAGAACGCACCCCTGTATTCACATCTGACACACACTTGTAAAAATCTTTGTGCAAAATAGGCCTGCTTGAGGTACCATGTGACAAGTAAAACTTGCCGGTCAATAATATTACGGTAAAATGTACGTAGCGACATTATATGTAAAGTTCTGAACATAAGCTGAAATCAATACTGTGTGTTTACTGGACATGTCGGGGGAGTGGGCAAACCTGTTTCTCAAACACAAAAGACAAGTTCATATCCCAGGCAAGTGTCATCACCTATCAAGTGCAGGGCCGGATTAATGCAGGGGTTTTACGGGCTGCAGCCCAGGGCCAAGGGGGCCCCCCGCAGGCCTGCCAGCTGGGTGCAGCCCACTGCTTCTTTTCATCCGGCCTGCGGTAAGTCTCCACTCCGCGGGCCGGACACCAGTCCCCGAGCCTCGGTGCCCCCATTCAGGCCTGGAGCTGCGAGTGCCGGCTCGCCAATGTGTCCTTGCGGCATTCAGGCGAGGGGCATTCAGGGAATCTCTGTGCGCTGCCCTCAGCGCTGGCTCCGCAGCTCCCATTGGCTGGGTACCCCAGGAGCTGCCCGAGGTAAGTGTCTCCCGGCTGGAGCCTGCACCCCAATCCCCTGCCCCAACCCTGGGCCCACTCCCCCACTCCAAACCCTCAAAAATCTAATAGCCCCGGGCCCACAGGAGAGTTAATCCGGCCCTGATCAAGTGGTCATTCTTTGGCAAGGAAGCAGGGCAGGAACACACAGATCTGATCTTGACAAATGACAGTATGA
Organism: Trachemys scripta elegans; assembly: GCF_013100865.1. Lineage (NCBI taxonomy): Eukaryota > Metazoa > Chordata > Testudines > Emydidae > Trachemys > Trachemys scripta. Next base: position 145,336,941 of record NC_048299.1, read on the forward strand.
AACCTTTCCCCCACCAAACTCTGTCTCTCCTTGCTCTCAGCTGGAAAGAGCTTTTAACCAGGGGTCACGTCCAGGAACATGGTTTCCAAAGGGCGACTGAGCTATAAAAGAGGGGCAAAAACATCCCCAAGTTATCTCTTCTTGTCCATCTCTCTTTCACCTAAGCAGACAAAAGAAAACAGCCACTGGACCTCAGGAGCAGATCCTGCCCTGTAATTTGGTCAGCAATGCTACTGAAAATCTGCAGTAAGAATTTCACCTTGAACCATGTCTAGGTTAAGTTGAGAACTAAGAAGCGTTTTATGATTGTCTTGTAACCATTTCTGACTATAACTTGTACTTTTAAAAAAAAATCTCTCTGTAGTTAAATAAACCTATTTTGTTCTTTAATCACAATTCATCCAGCATCGTGAATCGTGTGGGGAACTCCATTTAAGGTGTTGTAGCTTGATGCCCTCACAAAGGCAACGGATCGAATATATCTGGACAGTGCGGAACAGACCGGGAGCGCGTCGGGATCACTGTGCTCGTAGCAATTGAGGCTGCCGGAAGCCAGAGCGTGGCTGGTGTTTTCTTTCTGACTCGCCGGACCGTGGCTGTGGCGATACACGGAAGTTCAGGGAGTGACCCGCAAATCGTTTGGCTGTTTGTCAGCGGCCCTGCTTGGGAGCCACGGCAGCAAGGCATTGTGAGGCACCCCACGTTGCAGGGGAGATTGTGTATTTCTAGGGTGATTGTACAAGTTATAAAACTCTTCATGTCACTAAAATCCAGCTCATCAGTTGGTTACAATTCTTCCACTCGTTTCTCCTGGGGGAATTCTGCACCCCTGTGTGCGCACAGAATTTATGTTCCTCGCAAATTTTTTTGCTTCCCCACAGAAAAATGACTTTTTGATAAGGAAGCCGCAAGAGCGATCGTGCAGCTTTCCCAGCAGTACGTTTTGGTGTTCAGGGCAGCCGGCAGAGAGGTAAATCATTGTGGGCCAGGGGGCAGGACTGGGGAAGACCTGGCTGGTAGCTCCTACCATGTGCCGGGCTCAGCTGCTAGTCCCATCTGGGCCGGGGAGGATGGGACTTCCTCTTCCCCTGCACAGCATCCGGGGTCGTGTCAGACCCACTCCCAGATTTCTCCCCCAGCTGTAGGAAGTGCCGTGTGCACATCCCACCAGCCCCGCACTTCCTGCACCCATCGCTCTTCAGCTCCAGGGGGAGGGATCGCTGTAGAGGGAGCTGCTCCCCCTGTGTCCAACCCCAGGCCCTCTCATACCCAGACCCTCCTGCCGAGCCTCACCCCCTGCACTCAGAACCCCCTGATGAGCCCCACTTACCCAGCATCTGGACCCCTCCACTGATTTCTCCCCACACCCAGACCCCCACTTCTGCTGAGCCTCAACCACGTTCACCTGGACACACCGCCCCCCCAGAGTCTCCCATTACTGTTGCACCCAGAACCCTCCAACAAGTCCCTGTGCATCCAGGTGTCCCCCCCGCCACACACACATACAGCTGGATCCCCCACTGAGCCGCCTGCACCCAGATTGCCCCACCCAGAACCCTCTCAACCCACACCTGGATCCCCCCACACTAAGTCCCTCTAGACTTGGACCCTGCCTTGCTGAGCCTGCCTGCCCACAGCTGATGCACCTGGCAAGGAGGGGCAGGGCTCTGGGCTGTTTCTGGGCCAGGCTCTGTCCTTGAGCTGTGTCCGGGTTGGGTGCAGCCTCACCGCTGAGTCCCGGGGGGAGCCGCACAGTGATCTCCCACCTCTACAAAGTCAGTGGAGCCTCTACGTTTATTTGACAAATGAATTTTGCAGATTTTTAAAATACCATGTACAGAATTTTTATTCTTTTGGCGCAGAATGTCTTCAGGAGTAACTTGTTCTATACCTTTCATTCTCCTTGTTTTGGATACTAGTATTCCAGGTACTGACCCCAGAAGGTACCTTTGTAATTTGTACAGGGGCAAAATAGAAATGTATTTGGATTTTTGACAAGTGACCTATCTGCTTATGTCACAGGCCGAGCGATACTATCGCAACATGTAGATTACCTCCCTTGCGTTGCCTGAGTGTTCAGTTCAGCCTGCCTTCTGGTTACAATGCAGAGCAATCCCAGGGCCGCCACAATTCACCTCCTGGGACCAGGGGGTTACTTGTTTGATGGGTTACCGAAGGACTCAGTGGCTAGTCACAAATTCTCACGTTAACTCTCTGCCACCAGTCTGGTGGCCATGACACAAGAAGATGTTAATGGGAACTGGCAAGGGTGGAATACAGAAACCTCCTGAGTTTGCTATCAACATTCTGGTTCTCCCAAAACATTTGAGGTGAGGTGTTACCTGAAGGCTGGGGACACACTAGTCATTAATATTGTGGTCCAATGTTGTACAGATACTATGTAAGGAGTTGTGTGTGTGTGTATATAGTGGAAAATTTGTTTAAACTCTGTAACGTGTATATGTCTGTTTAGATGTAAATGTAGCGTTGTAAAATAACAGAAGGTATGCCTGTTTACATACAAAGTCTATGTAATGAAGAGATGTGAACTCTCCAGAAAAAGAGCAGGCAGGCGAAAACAAGCCCCGGGGGATTATCCTGCCTCGGAGTAAAGACAATGAATGTTGGAGGGTATATACAGAAGGCCCCCCCCTTAATCCTGCACCTAGCAAGCGAACGGACGGCGTGGGTTGCAGGCTGCCTCAGGCGAAAATCCCGCAGCAGACTTTGGGTGAGAGAAACATCTACAGCAAGGAGGTTACCCTGCTCATTTGTGTCTAGAAAGCGTGATAGGATTTTGGCTGTTTAGGTAATGACTTGTTTCTGACATTCCTATTCAACTCTGTTCTTGGTTAATTTTATTCTCATTTTCTGTAATCTCAGCCCCTGTGGTTAAGCCAAGTGTCAGTCCTGAGTTGAATCTTACAAGCCTGTAGTATGTACTGTTTATTTGGGGATGTGTTCAGTGGCATAGGCTGGGCACTGGAGTGGGTGTGGGTACCTAGCTTGGGAGAGCAACTGAGGAGACTAAGAGTGGGGGTGATAATGAGGTGCCTCCTGCCCCAATGAGGGGGCAGGTGCTGGTCCCTGGAGGAGCCCTGCTCTTGATGTATAATAAAACACCCTCCCCCTTGTCCAATGTGCAACCCGCACCTGGCCCTGGCCCCGTCTCCACCTTGGGGTGGCCCATCAAGGTGAAGGGCGATGGCTGGGTTCTCCTGTCCACTGCTCTTTGTACAAGTTCAGTGGTTGGGGGTAATAAAACAAGGGGGCAGGGGCCTGGTTATTGCTCACCTAAGGCCTCTGCCGGTGTCTGCTTTTGTCTGTGTCCACGCAGCGCGTGGCTCAGTGACCAGGTTCCCGACCCGGGCGGGGGGGGGGGCAGCACGGCCCAGGTGGCGGAGCGCGACGCGGCGCCCACCCCCGGCGCATGCGCATTTGGGAACCGCGTCCCATTGGGCGACTCCCCGGCCAATGGGGAGGCGCCGGCGGGGTACAAATCCGGAAGCGGCTCCCGCGCGGGAGAGCGGCGGCTGCTCCAGCATCCAGAGCAAGGAAGGAGCCGGAGCGGCGCGTGTCCCGCTGGGCCCGGGAGCTCTACGGAGGCGGATTACGGGACTGCTTTCATTCTATGCAGTTCTCTTTTATAGGCCTAGTCTAGCCTTTATAATCTAAATCAAGGAGTTTTAACAAACAGTCCATGGGAGCAGAGGGGGAAACCCATAAGCTGCTAGGAAATAGGGGGTGGTGGGGGTAGATTTATTAGGAACTGGGGACAGAGGATAAAGAGTAGAACACCTCAACACTGTGGCATTTAATTTAAGATTAAGGTGCTTTCCCCCCCCACCCCTGTTCTTTCGATTCATGTGGATTCATTGTCTTGTCCTCACTCCACCAGGTTTCCAGGAAGCATCTGAGAATAGCTGGATCTACTCTGGCAGCAGAAGTACCATTCACTTCTATGGCTTTTGGCACCACCCGTCTATTGTCCCATTTGTCTGTTCATTTTGGAGTGAATGCATTCACTAAAGCATCTAAACTGCCAGATGCAAAGGCATAACAAAAGGGACTAAGAGTTAACCATCCAAATATCAAGTTTAAACTCCTCATAATCCCACACTCACACAAAACCAGAACCCAATCAGGTAAATTATGGTGCACATTTTGCGCCAGCATAAAGGCACTTTCTTTCTAAGATGAGCTGGCCCACACTGGCAAACAACAACAGGTGAGTTGCTGATTGTCTCTAAACAGCTTTTGACATAGTTACCCCTTTGCTTAATATCAGAGACCTCTGTCATTCAATGTTAAAATATATTACTGGCATGCGAAACCTTAAATTAGAGTGAATAGCAGTTCTGATCCCATCCAGTAGAGGGCAGTGGTGCACAAGCCAGCCAATTAAAGTATGGCAAGTCAACCCTAATATTCTATGTTAACCTTTTACTGTAACTCAGCCTGGAAATCACAAATGTCAAGAGTTTGTATACCAAATCAAGTACAGGTCCATGGCCACCAGTCCCGGGGGGGGGGGGGTTTAAAGGTTGCCAACCTCAGAAAGTTTCCCCACCTGGCTATGCTAACTTCCATCCCCATCTACAGATGGTTTCCTAGCTCAAATGGAGCAATCAATGCTGCTAGGGGCCCACATGCTAATTTCCTTCTCACAGCAATATGTGAATTCCAGCAGGGCTGTGGGAGTAGAGCAGCCTGGTAACACATGAATAGCTCAGCACAGGGTTTCATGATTTATGCTTTACTGTTTCATTTGGTAACGCACTGCAACATGGGCCGTCCCGCTAAAAATTCCACTAACAGGCAGGTAAGGTTTCTCATGCCCAAGCCACCACTGAGAAGACTGCTATCAAATCCTCCTCCCCCCCCCTCTTCTGCAGACTAAATAATGACACAATACTCCAGGTGTGGCCTCATCAGTGCCAAAGGGGGGGGGGGGAGAAAATGCTCTGTATCTCCCAAGATTCTCATGAAGGTCAGCCACAGCCAGCAAATACATTTGGATGAATTTTGCTCTACATATTCTCCCCCAATAAAGGAATTAAACCCCTCAATGGCCCTGCTCATGAGAGACAGGAAACTCAATTCCACCTCAGAGCCCTGGCCCACTGTAATGTCCAGTTACAGTCATCCCAAATTGTCCAGCTCTCTCTCTAACCAATCAAGTTGTTTGCCCCTACAGCTCCTAGAGGCTTTCCCAGAACCTCCCTCACCTGTCCAGCCTGAATTACATCCCCAAGCAAGGGATAAAACCAGGGCACCGACACAAGAGTCATTAGCATCAATTTCCACGACAATGTATTTTGACCAGTTCATTCACTCTACTACAGAACGATGGGTGTGCCCAGCACTTCCCTGTGCCCAAAGCAATGCTGGGCAAGATGGGTCAGGTGGTGAGATACCACAAGAGATGATATGGTGATGAGTGACCTTATCAAATAGCTCAGCCTGTCATCAGTTCTGCTGCTTTCATGCCTCTTGGGAAAAGATAGAAGTGTCCTGCTTTTTTTTTAAACCTTTAAGGGTATAACTGACCTGCAGTTTGGGGGGAGGGTTTTTACCAGGAGCTGGGTGAGTTGTATTTGCAAACCCACCTCCCTCCCCCAGGGCCTGGGGAGAGATCATGATATGTGAGTGAAATGGCAAGATCCGTGTAAACAAAATCCAAAGGGAAAAGCTGTCAACCAGCCCCACTAATCGAAACAGCTGAGCTCAATGCAGCTCTCGACAAAGACCATTTACCAAGCAGACACATGGAAACAGCATCTAGCACCATGGGACCATGACAGACCCGCTTAATCCTTGCAGATGATTCAGGGCAGGATGGATCTTGTTGTGACTGATCCTGCCGACAGTTACTCTTGCAGGGAATTCCCGTAACACATGAACTGCCAGACTGAATGAGGTCCATCTATTCCTGTAACCTGGCCAGCACCAGATGCTTTCCCAAGACACGCAGAGAACCTGAAACTCCCATATACAGAGGGGGGGGTCCCCATTTTTTTCTGCCTGAGCTGGAATCCTCCACCTTAACCTGCAGCTAAGCCCTTCATTCCTCTGGCAGCTCTGGGCAGAGCAAAACGCATCTCCAAGCAGGCGGGGACATGCCACTCCTCCCCACAGTGCCTCTCCCGCTTGGCTCAGATGCATGTACCTTTCTACTCTCTTCTGCACCCACCCCTGTAAACGTCCAGGAGATCCTTTCGGCTCAGCCAGGGAATGAGCACCTGCATGGAGCTGCCGGCATACAAGCATATTTGGCCTTGGTTCCAGGCATTATTGCACATGCAACAGATTTTACTTAAGCACCCCCATTTAAGCCCAGGAGGAGTGCCAGGAAGTGTCTTTGTAACAAGGTGGATTCCCCTGCGAGCTGTAGTGACGGACTTGGCTCCTGGTTCCTGACCCCGGCTAGCATTGCTCCAAGCCCACATTAAGTCATTGGGGCTCCTAGGTGCTACTAGGGCTGCCAATTTTGGTTGGACGTATTCCTGGAGATTTCATCACATGACATAATCTTTAATTCCTGGAGGGTTAATAACCATAGGTGCTACCGCAGGGCAAATCATAAATAATAATAAACAACAGACACTGAGGTAAACCCCGTGATATGACACAGAAATGATCTTCTCTGTCTTCATCCCAAACCCACCAAGATTCTGGGGTGAAAAGTTACCCAAGGGAAAGCTACTGTTATGCCAACCGTCCACTTGCAGATCAGATGGGAATAGCAGAGACCCCAAGGCACTCATGGCAGCACTCTCTATGACCGGAAATAGCCGATGACTTGTGTCATCCCTGGGTGAGCCCTCTCAATGGACCGTGCCAGTCCGCTTCCAGCTGAGGGCGCTGGCCCTGCTTCCTTCATAGCATGCAGTGTTGGATCCAGGGGGCCCTTGCCAAGAGCGGCTGGTCAGAATTTTTGCTGCCTGGTGTTTGCCAGGTGAACAGAAGTCTGCTACATCTGGGAAGTCCCCAGGCCTCAATGGCTGTAGCTGCAGTGAAGTTAATAATTCAGCGCTGATTTACCCTGGCTGAGATTCTGGACCTGTGACCAAAGTGACTGATGTCCCCAAGATATCAGACATCCTTAGAAACCTTCTTCATTACTCTCTAGATGAGCACACTAGCCTCTCAGGGGGCTGTATAATTAAGCCAAATGCCCGGTGGTCGATGGTGAGTAATTTTGATGAAGAGATTCTTGGTCTGAAGCTTATTGGTTCTGATGGGAGACACAGATCTCCTGGCATCGGTACCGTTCCATTCCTTGGCTGGATGAGCGTAAGTCTAAGCATCAGGTTTCCGACAGGAATATTCAGTGCAACCCCTTTAATATTTGCTTAAAATTTGCGGTTTCCACCAGCCATTCCTGCCAGCGACCTCAGTCACCAAAATATTCATGGAGGGTGAAATCCGCTTTGCATAACATGACGTCTGTCCATTGCTGAAGTCCCACCTACCCCTTCAGACCAAAGGTCTTAAGTAATACACAGATCTTGTGTTAGTTCTCTGCATAGGGAGTGAATTTCAGGCACCAACAATGCATCCAAACAGCCCAAAACAAGGTGATTTTTTTAAATCAAGCAAATAGTCACAGAAATGGGTTTTGAAGTATCTACCCAACTCTGCCTCCAAACCTGAACCCATTACAGCTGTTAACTTTCCCCAGAAAGGCACGAGGTTAGAAAATTGCTAAGTAACTAGTATTTCATCACAGTAATTCCATGTAAGAAACAAAAAAAAAACCACCCACCCAATGTAACCACAGCCTGCTGGACACCCACTTAAATAAATACACGGTATTAAAAGTGGCAAGCATGCTGTTATTCCCCCTGACCAACAGCACTCTGCTGCCTAACCAAATCCAACTGTAAGTGGCACGTAACCACTCCTACGTCCTTCTCCAGCCCATATCCTCAAGCTTGAAATACCTCTGCAGCAGATGCCCATGCAAGATTCCAGCCCGAGTGACCTACAGGCTAGCTGCAAATGGGGCATGCATCGTACACGCTTCCTGTCTGCTCCAGTGTCTTCAAGGCATGTCCCACTGGTTCCAGTAATGTGGTTTCTGCAGTTCATCCTGGATCTGCCTGGAGCCGAACTGTCCGTGATGTTACGCAGAGGCTATGGAAGCTAAGCAGAGCATGCTTGGTCTACCATAACTTGGCCAAACTAGTAGTTTTCCTGTAGAATACGTTACTAGCTGCGTAGTGCCAAAACCACCCTAGCACTAGTTGCTATGCCTTTTGCCTTAAAGAAGCTGTGACATATCTTGACATTTAAGAGGTCAACATCATAAAATTACAGAAATTGGAGATGGAAATGGCCTACTAAAGTCACCCAGGCCATCCCTGATTTATAATGCCCAGGGCTGTAATCTCTAGTATATTCCCAAATGCTTAGTCTACTCCTCTTTTGAATTATTCAGGCAAAGGGGCTTCTATTTCTTTAACATGGAGCAATCAATCAAGCCTCAGTCCAGTACCAGAGGCAAGGCTTTCTGCTGGAAAGGGGTAAGGAGAGTCACACTTAGTAGCTTCAGGCATACATAATTTAAATCTTTATATGAACCGAAGAAATCTAAAAGAGGTGGAGAACCGGACACCTCTGGGGGTTTGTAATTGGTTACAAAACCTTTTGCCTATCAAGCAACGGTTCAAATTTGTCGAGTTTGCTAGAGACTAAAAGCCAGCGAGGCAAATTCCACAGTAATGAACATGGCAAAAATGCCTTGATAGATAGCTCTGATGATTGGTCCATGTGAGATAAACCCAGCTGAGTACTTAGTGCATTGCCAAATCTCATGATTTTAGGCATTTGGAGTATTTCTTAAAGCTCCAGCTACTGGAGTCCTGTGATTACATGAGAACATCAGCTTTCATTTAAAACAAAAAGGAAGTTTCTAGCCACTGGATTGGACGAGAAAAGCTTGACAACGTGAATCCTAAAAGGCTCACACTAAAAGGCAAATAAAAATCTCCAACAGTTATTTTCTAAAAATCTCATGATTTTAGGGAGCCTGACTCATGACATTTGGATGGTTGGGGTTGATAATACTGCAGCTGTAATGGGCTTGGAGAAAGCAAAATGCTAATAACTGTATTTCTTTCCCTTTCCTATACCTCTGTTTACCTTTCTGCTGTGGTAAAGAACACAGAGTTTGGTGTTTTCAGGACTTTCAGATCGACCAATAGATCGATATTATACAGAGTGAAATTTCTGATAGGAGAGTGACAAAATCTCTAAAAGAGAACACTTACTAAATATACCTACCTATATCTGATACATAACAGTTTTTGTATAACCCATGAAGCAATTGTGAATACTGTCCATAACGACTCTTTTAAAGACAACACTTTCAGGGAGGTTTCCACAAGTTTTAGCCCTTGTTCCTATCACAAGTTCAAATGCAAAATCTACGTATGTGCACACAGATACACTTCCTTGGGGCCCTTCACTGGGAGGATTTAACCTTCTTGGTCTCTGGGGAATGGTGGCCCAACTGTCTCTAGGCCAGGGCAGGCCAGCTCCTTGTAGTCTGGGAAACGAGGGATAGCCCCACGGTCCTTCAAGCTCCCTTTGAGTCTCTGCAATGACAATCTGTAGTTTGCACAGCCTGCAGCAATTGTAATCCTCTTCTTTAATGGAGGGGGAGAGGGGGAGCCCGCAGTCTACGTCCATCAAAGTGGCAAAGTCTCTGGAATACAACCTTACTGCAGGCCTTCCTGATCTTTGCATTGCTCCACTGCTGAGTTCTCCAGCATTGCTCTTGCTCTGCCTATTTACAAACCCCTCCACCTCCCCTTGAGTTCCCATTGGCTCCACTCTCAGAGAGTGATCCTGGGTGTGTCCTGCCAGGCTACTTGCCCACAATGGAAATTACCCATGTTGCTTCCAAGAGCTAATGAACACACCTTGTACCCATCACACCCAATTTCTGGATGAGTCTGGTCTAACTAGCAGAAGCCCTCCCCCGTATATCCTTCCCCACTGCTTCTTCCCTTATTAGAATCATAGAACTGGAAGGGACCTCGAGAGGTCATCTAGTCCAGTCCCCTGCACTCAAGGCAGGACTAAGTATTATCTAGAACATTCCTGACAGCTGTTTGTCCAAGCTGCTCTTAAAAATCCCCAAAGATTGAGATTCCAAAACCTCCCTAGGCAATTTATCCAGCGCTTAATGTCTCTGACAGTTACGAAGTTTTTCCTAATGTCCAACCTAAATCGCTCTTGCTGCAATTTAAGCCCATTGCTTCTTGTCCTGTCCTCAGAGGTTAAGAAGAAAATTTTTCTCCCTCCTTGTAACAACCTTTTATGTACTTGAAAACTGTTATGTGCCACTCAGTCTTCTCTTCTCCAGACTAAACAAACACAATTTTTTCAATCTTCCCTCACAGGTCAGTTTTCTAGATCTTTAATCATTTTTGTTGCTCTTCTCTGGACTTTCTCCAATTTGTCCATATCCTTGCTCAAATGTGGCACCCAGAACTGGACATAATACTCCAGTTGAGGCCTAATCAGCGCAAAGTAGAGCAGAAGAATTACTTCTTGTGTCTTGCTTACAATACTTCTGCTAATACATCTGAGAATGATATTTGCTTTTTTTGCAACAGTGTTACACTGTTGACATATTTAGCTTGTGATCCACTATGACCCCCAGATCCCTTTCTGCAGTACTCCTTCCTAGGCAGTCATTTCCCATTTTGTATGTGTGCAACTGATTGTTCCTTCCCAAGTGGAGTACTTTGCATTTGTCCTTATTGAATTTCATCCTATTTACTTCAGACCATTTCTCCATTTTGTCCAGATCATTTTGACTTTTAACCTGATCCTCCAAAGCCCTTGCAACCCCTCCCAGCTTGGTATCATCCGCAAACTTTATCAGTGTACTCTCTAGGCCATTATCTAAATCATTGATGAAAATACTGAACAGAACCAGACCCCAGAACCGATCCCTGCGGGACCCCACTCGTTATGCCCTTCCAGCATGACTGTGAACCACTGATACCTACTCTCTGGGAATGATTTTCCAACCAGTTATGTATCCACCTTATAGTAGCTCCATCTAGTTTGTTTATGAGAAGGTCATGCGAGACAGCATCAAAAGCCTTACCAAAGTCAAGATATACCATATCTACCACTTCCCCCCTATCCACAAGGCTTGTTACCCTGTCAAAGAAAGCTATCAGGTTGGTTTGACATGATTTATTCTTGACAAATCCATGCTGACTCTTATTTATCACTTCATTATCTTCTAGGTATTTGCAAATTGATTGCTTAATTATTTGCTCCAATTATTATCACTAATTACTGCAATGCATGCATGTGGGTCACACAACTATCCACAATCACACACATACAAATCATATATGGTGCTAATTGCTGCTTGCTTGCCATAGGATAACTCAACAGCAAGGCCAAAGTTTGAATGCACCATGCAAGCTGATATCCCCTCACACTGCTGGAGGTGATGGCTTCCCACCACAAGAACAAGCTATAATTGGACTGCTGGGTCTCTTGTACTCAACTCTGGGCTTAACAACCCAGCTGTGGCCTGTGCACATTTATAAAGCCCTCAGTTGCTGGTGGTTAGGATAGATGCATCCCAGCACTCTGCGGTGGGAGATCGCCTCCGTTGGACTTGGATATTTGGTGAGATCTGACCCTTAAGCATCTCTCTGGCTTTCAGTTTGAGCAGGGAAGCTCCGAGTCTTCTGACGACTAGGGTGGAAGCTGTATGCCCGGGGTTAGACTTGCAAGGGGGAGACCACCCCAACCACAACGAGGGCCAGTAGGAACTGCTGGAACTCAGCACCTCGGAAAATCGGGCCTTATATAGGCAGGAATAATACCTAAGTCACATGGTGTCACTTGCAATCTCCAATGAGATGGTTCCAGTGCTACTCATCAGAACAAGCCTCCTTTTCTGTCTGCAAACCATTTGCTAACACTCATCCATGGATGACCAATCTCTGCTCGTTATCACCCTCAAGCTGCTCTCCTGATGAGCAGTAGCATCTGTTAAAAGAAAGTGTGGGGACTGAGCTTGCAGAACCTAAGACCTAGAAGTTTGGCATCTCCACTTATCCGAGACACAGGGCAGAATCTGCAGGCTTGTAAGTGAGATTGTGAAGAGAGGAATGTGAAGATTACATCATACAGGGCATGCCTGTAATTTATTTCTCCCCAAGGGAAGAAGAACTTGAATGCAGTTCTCAGTGAGGCTCCCCGCTTCTTACCCACTTTTCTAGTTGGTTTAACTGATACACATGGTGGGGAAGTAACTCCTGCAAAGTTACGAGCAATTAGTGGCTCAACCACAATTAGAAGCCTGGATCTTCCTGGCATCCCATCACACTAGATCCTGAAGCATTCCTCACTTCCTAACTCAGGAGAGAGCCGTAGTCAAGACTTCCTGGCAGGCTCCATGTGAATCAGGCAGGGGAACAGCCAGGTTGGAAGGTGCGGTTGCCACCTAAACTTGGAATCCAGCCATTTCTCCAGCCGGGAATAGATTTACAGACGTCGGTTTCTTCAGACTGGTTGGACTAGCTTTGCACATTGCTTCCTGAACGGTGTAGGTAGCTAGATGTTGGGGCTGCATGGAAGGATGGGTGTTATGTAGGAGCGACAAGGGTATGATCATCATCACCATCATCCAAGTGATTTATAACCAGCACCTTGTGGAGATGTATAATCCCCTCCGTTATAGCCCCATCCAAGTCAAAGCATTCAAAAGTCACTGGATGTCTCCATGCAAAGAGAACATTCACTGAATTCTGCAGCTTGCTTATTTCTGGGTGAGTCATCATGGGGGTTTGAACCCAGGACTTTTCCATTTAAAAGCACGAGCTGCTACTGCCTAACCAAAATACCTGAGACTAAAAGCCTACCCCCTCTGAAGTCAATGGGAGTTTTGCCATTGACTTCAATGGATTTCACCCAAAATCTGTTGTCTTGGAATTAGGAGATGAGCCGTAAACTTCCTCATGTGACCCCTCTGCCAGGTGGAGCCAGCAGCAACAAGGGCCAGGTTCAGTATCTAGGGGTTCCTTTTCACCAATTCACCACAAAACCGGCTCAAGCCCCCACCCAGTGACCTGGAACAATTACACACCACCTCCTGGGCGCCTCTAAGAGGCCATACTTCCCCTCTTGCAAGCACAGAATCTGAGTGTAGCAAAAACTTGTAATAACCGGAGGGAAGTAACTCAGCATTAATTTGGGAAAATACTGCAAACAGGGTTCATAAACATAAACCATGAACAAAAGATCCATCCCCAAATAAATTGGGCAGTGTCCTTTTCCCCTCAGGTCCTTAAGTCCAATCTAAATTAGCTCTTTTATTATACCGTGGAGAGAGGAAGGATCAAATGGACCCTTAAACAGGGCCCACACCAGAAGCTACAAGTACCACCCTCTCTCAACTCATTGGGCTTTCTTGTGGCACCTTGGAGACTAATACATTTATTTGGGCATAAGTTTTTGTGGGCTAAAACCCACTTCATCAGATGCATGGAGTGAAAAATACAATAAGCAGTATATATATGAAAAGATGGGAGTTGCCTTACCAAGTGGTGGTGGTGGGGGTTCCAGTGCTAACAAGGTCAATTCAATTAAGGTGGAAGTGGCCTATTCTCAACAGTTGATTACTTGTGTAGTGCTAACGAGGCCAATGCAAGACTGGGAGTGGATGGGTCACTACAAAAAGTAATTTTCCCTCTGCGGATACTCACACCTTCTTGTCAACTGTTGGAAATATGCTAATTTATACCACCTTGAGAAGGAAGAATTTAAGGATGCATTCAATTTAATATCAAATTAAATAATGCAAGGAGCACTGCACTGATTGTATTCGTCACAGTCCTATTTAGTTCAGTAAAACCATCCCAGTCTGTAATAATACCTAGCTCTTATATGGTGCTCTTCACCATAGATCTCAAAGCACTTTACCAAGGAATCAATACCATTTTACGAATGGGAAACTGAGGCACAGAGAGATGAAGTGACTTACCCAAGGTCACCAGCAGGCCAGTAGCAGAGCCAGGAAGTGTAACGTAGCTGAAGTTGCTGTAGAATTTGCCATCTGTTGTGCTGGAGTACTGAAATATCAGAAACCTTGGTGCAGAATTTAGGTCAAGCTCATGTGATGATAGGGGTGGTGGGAGGGCTTTGCAGAGATGTGCTTCTCTGAGCCATAAAGGCCTGAAGTATTGCAACTGGCATCTCCTCTTCCACTGCAAATAAGTAGTATTGCCAACCTCAAAAATCAGGAGATACCTCCTTCAAAATAAAAAATAAAAAAATCACAAGGCTTAAAAATCATGAGGGGTTCAAAAAAAAAAAACACAGGGGGAGTGTCTTTTTTATTTGCCTTCTGGGTTATGAGTCTTTAGGGTGCATGTTTTCCAGTTTTCTTCTGCAGCCATGAGGGCTAGAGATTTATTTTTTTTTTTAAAGGAAAGCTGAAATTATCTTATAGTCATATGACTCCAGGAGGTGGGGCTTGAAGAAAAAAACACCAACTTTATGAGAGTTGTCAGCACCCACTAGGCGAGGCTGGGGGGATGGAAAGCAGCTCAAAATGTCTTTGGGCAGTGGTGGCAGCTCTGAGAGGGGCGGGCGCTGCTATGCGTAGGCTATGACTGGATTTTAAGACAATCCCCCGCTCAGAGCCTCTGCAGGTTTTTGGCGTCAGTAACTCCCCCCCTTTGCAAACTCATGGCTTCGATTTCAATGGGGGGCAGGACCCCGAGACTCAATTAGGGCCTTTCCCACAGCATGGAGACGATCAGGCTGCACGTACTTTGTTGGGCCTAATGGAGCGTCACCATAGTAATGGAGTGCGGTGACCTGCCGGCAAGGGAGAATTTGCAAAGGGGGCTGTTGCTTCCAGGCCTCTGTACAAAACAGCCCCTACAATACAGCGACTCGGCCTTAATGAGGCTGTCAGGCAAAATCCCCATTAGGCCGGAGCTGCTGCTTGAAGTAGACTGTGCTGTTAATGGCCCCTGACAAAGAGGATGCTGGGTGCCAACACATTTCAGTAACACGGATCAATCCTGTGCAAGCTTCTGAGGATCCTCAAGATATTTAGGCTCCTAACTTCAATGGAAGAGGGGCAACTTCCACTGACAGTAGCAACCTAAATACCTTTGAGGATTTCTCCTCTCCCACTGACTTTAAGGGGAGGGAAGATGCTTGTCCCCTTGCTAGACCAGTGTTCCCCCCACCCCCTCTTTTCCTCGGTGGGACTGTCTAAGGGGCCACTGGGAATTGGGCGCCTGACTTTGGATTCTCCTTTGAACACCCCAGCTTGAAAGCATTGATAACCCAGGGCCAACTCTGGAGAAATTCTCTCCCCACACCAGCTTCTCTTCTCACCTAGCTGTGAGGCAAATATAGAATCAGGGCTGGATGGGACCCCCAGAGGCCATCTAGTCCACCCTCATCCCCATGCCCAAGGGAGGATTAAGTACTCCTGAGAACTGCTTTGATTTCCAGAGTCACTCCCCATTTACACCTGGGTCAAGGAGATCAGAATTAGGACCAGGGCCTCCGATTATTATTTGTACAGGAGCCAAAGATGTGCTGGGAAATGAGAATTCTGCCTTGGAAACTACAGAGTGAGGGTTTGGAGACATATTTCCATCAGGCAATGTCCCAGCTGCATCACGCATGGAGTAAAGTACTATTCAAAGTGTAGCAGGCAAAGGGGACAGGATTGGGTCTAAAACGAATCTAGGAAACAATGATAAAACATACCAGGATCAAATCTGGCTCTCAGTTACACTGGTGTAAATAGGGCATAACTCCACCGAAGTCCAGAATCTAAGGACAGTCTAGACAAGGCACTAGACAAGGACTCAGGAGAAAATGTCTCTATCTACACTGCAAAAAAACACTCAGAGGCCAGGTCAATTGACTGGGCTTGCGCTATGGGGCTTACACAGCAGGGGGAAGGGGTCAGAGCCTGGGCTCCAGCCCAAACCCAAACATCTACACTGCTATTTTCAGCCCCATACTGTGAGCCCTGTGAGCCTGCGTCAGTTGAGCAGGGCTCTGAGACTCATGGACGCTGTTTCTGCAGTGTAGATGTACCCACAGACCCCCTGGGTGACTTTGGCCAAGTCACGTTGGGCCCTAATTTAAAAAATGCTCAATGGGAACCCCTGGGGGTGGAGCACTTATGAAAATCAGGGCCGTACATCTCTCTGTTCCTCAGTTCCCATCTGTAAAATGGGGATAAAAATCTGTCCTTCATCTGCTTTGTATTCCTAGGCACTAAGGCCCAGATCCTCCAAGAGATCTAGGTGCCTAACTTCCCTGGGCATTAAATTAATCCCTACGCAGGGAGACAGCACAAGGCTTGTGCACCCCTGAAGCCCTTGTGCGTGGGTTTAACTGGTGCCAGCTTTCTGCAGAGGGGGGATTTGCACCCCCAAAATACGGTGAATAATAAAAACAGGCTTGCATTAAAAGCAACAAAAAAATTGTAACTCCCCTCGAAAGTAAAGAAAACCATAGGAGGTTCGGCGAAGAGAAAACAAAGGATGAGGGAAAAACAGGGATGAGGCCTGTCACCAAAATAACTTTTGCTGGGGCATCTAGTTAGTCAGGAGCAGGTCAGTGCAAGCAATTACCGAGTGCCCATGCTAATATGTTATTGCAACCGCTGGAGAGTTGCCTGCTATGAAACCACAAGGGATACACATATTCCACGCGTCGCTGGAAATAGAGCGCAGCCAGATCTGGCTGCAGACAGTCTGCAGAATACCTTTAAAAGAATGAGAGAGTGTCATGTTGGCTGCTGACAGCCGCAACAAACCTACGACAGTGAAAAGCGGAGCCGAATGTTTATCCGCTCAGGGTAGGAGTGGCCCTTGAATGGCACAGCTCTGGTTACACTCTGGCATTTCATTCTGATCGTATAGACAGGAGCTACCACACTTAAATTTAGTGCAATGAGGTGGCCCCATTAGCATCCCGCAAATCTACTCTGTCTGCGGATCCTCGTGCCCCAGCGGCCCTGGCCTTACATGGGAAGAGGCTGGACCTATTCCATCACACTGTTCACACCACCACCACAACATCCTTGGGGCGTGCTAATCCCAGGGCTTTGCAAACCGAGGATGCTGCTTGGTGGTGTTCTCAGGCAGTGGCCGATTAGAAAGGAGGAAGAAGAGAATGAAAGAGCATTGAGCCTTCCGCTGAGGGCGCTTTTCCAGGTTTAGTTAAATTCATCCACTTCCTGGACCTACGCCGAGCGCTGCACGTAGAAGACGTAGGCTGGGATATAGTGTGCAGCGCATGGGAGAACAGCGGATAGGTGCATAGATAACACAGTGATGAGTGCAGTGCAAATTCGATAGATTAGACGGATGCGTATGGGAAGATGCAGACGCTAGGGAAGTTAAACCCTGTGCAGTGGGCCAGCAGGAGGTCTAGGCACCACTTAAGCCCTGAAGTAGTGCATAGACCTTTGCACTGGCTCTCTGCACAGGAGGGATTGTTTCCCATAGCAAAGGAGGGAGAGAAAACTTAATTGCTGGAATGGGTTTAACGGAGGAAAAGGAGACTGGCTGGTGCCTGGGGTGTGAGAGGATGTTCCAGGCCACAGTGTCTGTAGGACAGAAGGCACAAAGCCAAAGGCAGGGCTAACAGGATCAGCAGATCCATATCTGGTGTAAATCACTGTAGCCCTACTGGGAGTCGATGGAGTGATACTGATCTACACCAGCTGAGGATCAGGCCCCAGGCCCACGAGGACATGTTTGCAGGATCGGGCCCTGCATTAGTAAAACGCAGGCATGGTTTAGAATGGTCTACCTGGAGCTGCAAGGGACTGGGGCGAGGAGTGGAACCGCACCCCCATCCCAGCACCTAGCAGGGGCAATAAAAGACCCACAGCGTGGCCGCGGCTGGTCCAGGTCAGCTGACTGTATAAAACTGCAGTGTAGATATTTGGGCACAGGCTGGAGCCTGGGCTCGGAGGCCCCGCGTGGGGGAGAGTCCCAGAGCCCGAACGCCTACACGGCTAGTTTTTAGCTCTGCAGCCGGAGTCCTGCAAGCCTGGATGCTGAGACTCAGTGCCAGAGTAGACATATCCTTACAGTTCCCACTACGTTGGCCTCAGCGTCGGTAGCAAATCCGTCTCCTCCAGCCCATTATTTAATGACATCATTCTTTTATTGCCCTCTCCCGCTCAGTCAATAAAAGGAGCTTTCAGCTGAAAGGCAGAGGACAAGTGACTTTGCCCTCTGCCTCACAGCCCTGGCAAACTCACGAAGGTCAGGGTGGGTGGTAGCAGTGGGTGGCCCAGAGCAGAGGCTGAGGAGGCAGGCATAAAAAGGAAACACGGAATGCGTGAGTTAATCCCTAGGAAGGCGTTCAAGGAGCATGACGCAGTCCTGGAAGGAGCGTAGGACAGCCCAGTGCTACCCATGTCGTGTGCCAAGGTTATTCTCTCCCCAGCGCATTCAGCAAGTTCATGGTGTCTGGTGAAAGCTTTTTGATCTCATCTAGGAGCATTTTTCTAAGGGACCTTTGCGATCGCAGGGCGTGTGGGTTTGGAGCCGAACCGAGAGCCAAATTTCCCAGCTCTGGTTGACCTCTAAAGACACACGGACACGGCGCTGGGCCCGACTCTCCAATGCCTCACACCTCAGGCAGGATTCTCCACTCCAGCCAATCTCCGCTTTGCAGCACACAGCAACCATGAGTATTTGGCAAGTGAGTACACGCTGCTACCCAATCAGAATGTGAGCCATGTGCAGCAACCTGGCTCCGGTGCAAATGACAACACAAGGTGCAAGGTGGTGAAGAAGCAACCCAGGGTCATGAAGTTGTCTCTGTGCCTGCTGCATCCATCTGACACTAGTGTAACTAATTCCATTGATGGAGGGTATGTCCACACTTCAATCAGACAGGGCCGCTCGGAGGGGGAGGCAAGTGGGCCCCCACGAATATGTCGGAGGCTCCCCCCGCATCCGTCTTCCCCCATCCCCCGGCGTCTCAGCTAATAAGGGGGCAGGACTGCGAGCTGCGGCCAAGCGGCGGGAGCTCAGGCCCCGCTGGAAGCACCACGCCGCTGCAGTGCTGTCTGGGGCCGCTCCTGGACGTGGCGCGCTGAGGCTCCGGGAGAGGGGGTAAGCGGCATGGTAAGGGGCCAGGCACCCCCCTGACCCCATCCCCCACAGCCCTGACCCCCAGCTCTGAGCCCAGCCCCTTTGAGCCGGGCACCCCCCGACCCCATCCCCCCACAGCCCTGACCCCTAGCTCCGAGCCCAGCCCCTCTGAGCCGGACACCTCCAACTCCATCCCCCCCACAGCCCTGAGTCCAGCCCCTGTGAACCGGGCACCCCCCGACCCAGAGCCCAGTTCCCCACCCAGCTCTGGGCAACAGCAGCACCACCCCCAGGCAGCGACAGCCCATTGGCACCAACCATCACCATCACCCAGCAACAGCCCATTATGTAATTACAAATGTATACATAACATTAAAGCATTTAATGTTTTTAAATAACGTATTTAGTATATTTAAAAATTATTACAAATTAATTTTTGAATGTATTTCACTGGTTATTTTTTACATTTCCAAATACGTTACTAGAGTATTGCAACTTTTTTTATGGAAGGGGCCCCCAAAATTGCTTTGCCCCAGGCCCCCTGAATCCTCTGGGCGGTCCTGCAATCAGAGGTGAGACAGCAGCATGTGGAGACTAGCTTTGATCGAGCTAGTCTGGGTACCAATAACATGGGCTGAACAAGGTCTGTACTCGAGCAATTAGCCTGTGTTGCTGCAACTTCACTGCTGTTTTTACTTGATCTAGATCAAAGCTGTAGTCACACCTCTGATTACAGTGTAGACACACCCCTAAATGGAGCTACTCTGGATTTACACCAAGGGAGTGTAGAATCTGGCCCTCTGGAAAAATAACGCATGGGGTCTGATTCTCATCTCACTTGCACCCGTGCAGCCCCACTGAGCCACACCTGGTTTATGCCAATGGAAGAAAGAGCTCGCTTTTTGTTAACTGCAAACCCGCGCAGCTACTGAAGGGATCGGGTTTTGAACACGCGCCTTTCGCATGACTTCACCCTCCACAATTACTGTGCTGCATTCCTAGCCTCTGCGCCCAGAATGACTTCACTGGCAGACGTCCGCTTGGGTTTCCCCTGGCTGCGCTTGGCTGGGAGGCTGAAGTGAAGTGGGAGGTAGGCTTTCAAATGTCAATAAAGCCAGCAGAATGCTGACTCCCGGATGCCAGGCATATCTCGGGCAGGGACGCTGGGCTCGGGCTGCATGCGCTCCTCAGCTGCTAAAAATTCTTTGTGCACACCCCCTGTCCACTTCGACAGCCACATAAACAACCCGCACCACGCCATCCCCGCCCTCGTCATTCTGCTACGGCAGGTTAGCGAGGTGTGAGCCCGCGCTAGGCTCAGGATCTCTATGGAGCAGAGTTTAGAGGAGGGTCCGGGGCTGCAGCCAGAGAGGCTCGGTTTCAGAACAAGGCCTTTCCAAAGTGAATGGGCCCGAATCTCAGTTTTCTTCCCATTTCTGTGCTCGGAGCAGGGATAGAGGAGTTGACTCTCAGCTCCCTTTGTGTTTCCCATATTCTGGGGCTGGTCAAGGCCCTCCCCGGCCCCTGTGTAAGTCCCACCAGCTTGAGGACTCCTCTACCGTATACCCCGTTCCCCATGGGATCCGTGAAAAAGAGAAAAGCCACGGGGTACGCTGCCTCACCCTCCTCTGCACCCTATGCTGGGGACTGGGATGGGCTTGGATCCTGCTCTGAGCAATGACCTGTGCTTAATGCTGGCACTAGTCCAACTCCTGAGAGAGGTGCCCCCCCCATCCCAGCATGTGTGGGATGATACCCATTTTACCAGAGTGATCTTGAAGCCCCTGGGTGTCCAAATCTCCACAGGGACCCAGGGCTGCCCAAGGCAGGCAAAGACCGAGCCTCATTGTGCTGAGCTGTGGCAGGCTGGAAGCAGCCAACTGTAGCAATGGCCAAGCAGCAGGCCAAGGAATATACACAGAGCCGGATTCACCATGGAATTCCTCCTGTTACACGCAAGGAGCACACCATTGATTTTCATAGCTTCATAGCATTTAAGCCAGGAGAAACCATCGGACCATCTAACTGGACCTCCTGTATAGCACTGGCCAAACATTTCCCCGGAATCCCCCTATACTGAGCCCAGTAACTTCAGCCAAGGTTCAGCCGATCAAGAGGGGAAAGCAAGATTTTGGAAGCCCATGCAAAGGGGAAAGCGCTAGGATGCCCAGCAGCAATTTGGATCTGCATCGGCTATTGCCTCTCGCAGAGGGGTTGTAGCCTCTGTGCTAAGCCTAAATGCTGTCGTAGCAGAGCGGCTACACCATGAAGCATTTCAGTCTTCAGGAAACTCAAGAGCATGTCACAGGCAGAGAAAAGTAGAGATTGAAGCACCACCAAGGGCCCTGCCGTGTGTGTGTGTGTGTGTGATTTGAGAGCGTAAGGGTGGTTTGAGACAATGGCAGCGTAAAACTAGGGATGA
Organism: Trachemys scripta elegans; assembly: GCF_013100865.1. Classification (NCBI taxonomy): domain Eukaryota; kingdom Metazoa; phylum Chordata; order Testudines; family Emydidae; genus Trachemys; species Trachemys scripta. The sequence goes on from NC_048299.1 coordinate 145,358,505, forward strand.
ATCAGGCCCCAAATATGGCAGCTCTGATTTCCAGAGGTCAAGCCCTGTGTTATAAGTGGCCATAACATTATCCGGATGCAGCTCCAAGAGGCATCCAAACGCATGCTTGAGTCCCCATTGTATTCCAAGAGTTGAACAAAGATGTTGGAAGCCGACTCCGAAAAGCATGTAAACATGTCTAAAAATAGGGAGGCACAGGCTGGATTCTGCTCGATGTTCCACTGGTGTCAGTCTGGAGTAACCAGGTTTATTCCATCATATCCCTGTACCCGAGAGCTGAGGCTGGCTACAAAGCTCTCGAATAGGGCCTCTCAACCAACTTCTGTTCCCAGTTACACCAGTGCAATTCTTGGGGTAGCTCCGTTCACTTCGGTGGGGCGGGGGTGCTCAGCACCTGTCAGGATCAAGCCCTGTGTTATTAGTGGCCATAACATTATCCAGCCCTTTAAAAATCCAGCCCTAGTATTTGTATCAATGACCTCATGCAGCAGCGAATTCCACAAGTCGACAGTTCGCTTGCGTTTCATGGGACTTGAGTGGCTGTTTTAAGCTCTTGAGAGCCTGGTTCTGATTTCAGTTGCACTGCTGGCAAGCTGGACTAATTCCTTTGAAGTTGGCAGAGTTACACTGCTGGAAAGGACAGCAGAATCAGAGGGACCTAGAAATCACTGGCATTAGATCCATTAAACTATTATTCAGTATCTGACCCTGCTGCAGAGGACACCATCAGCAGATCAAGGGAGAGGAAGCAAGATTTTAGAAACCCATGCAAGGTGCAAAGCGCTCGGCTGCCCAGCAGCTCTTTGGATCTGCATCGGCTACCGTCCCCTGCAGAGGGATTGTGGAAGCTACTCCGGAGAATCAAAAGTGGTCACAATGGAACTGACAGACAACAGGGGATATCAACCCGTTTCAGAACACTAGGAGCTTGGGGGAATGGGGCTGTGGATAACAGAGGCTGCACTGAAGAATTCAAAATTCAAAGCTCCTGCAATGAGAAAGCCATGGAAAAATCTGGAGAATGTGTGACATAGCAAAAAATATCTTCTTCCCTTCTCAGGGATGTGGGAGTGCAAAGCCCAGCTGAGTTTCTAGCTACTTCTTGGAGCGCTGGAGCTTGTTAAAGGGACAGGGTAAAGTTTCGGCACAGCTGCACACTAGCTGCCCAGGGATCCTCATTCCTCCTGCCTCAGATTCTCAGCTTAGTTGACGGTGACAATATGCAGTCAAGCTGCTTTCTTTTAGGAACTACACCCTGTCCCATCTCCCCTTGCAGGGCAGATTTGCAAGAGCTCAGCTCCCCTGTAGGCATCAAAATAAGTGGCCATATTTGTCAAAAGTGCCATGCAGATTGGGGGGCTGGGCTCTTTGGGCATGAGAATCTGCCCCTATAACTCCACCGATCATAGTCCACATTTCGACATGGCCTTTTGTCCAGAAAGACCCCAACGCCCATTACAAACGGCACACACATGCACAGTGCTACCGGAATGTAGCCTCCTCTGGGGTGGAGGGTAGCAACTAACCTTTGGAACAACACAGTGAGGGAGGGGACATTTCTGGCAAAGACACCAGGTCAAACCCCTATGCTTATGAAATGGGACCATGTCACATGCACTGACTGAGGCGGAGCAGACAGGACCTTGATATTTAAGGTCTCCCGTAAAAGACCCTGCCGTTGATCAAAATGAAATGAAACACACACACACACACATACACACACACACATGGAGCTAGCCTAGGCAAAACATGTTCATGTTACTGTTGATTTCCAATTATTTCTTTCGCCCACCTCCTGCATCTTGTCCTGAAGACCGTAAGCTCTTTGTGGTGTGGACTGTTTTTACGATAAATAGACTCATAGAAGATTAGGGTTGGAAAAGACCTCAGGTGGTCATCTAGTCCAAACCCCTGCTCAAAGCAGGGCCAATCCCCAACTAAATCATCTCAGCCAGGCTTTGTCAAGTCGGGCCTTGAAAACCTCTAAGGATGGAGATTCCACCACCTCCCTAGGTAACCCATTCCAGTGCTTCATCACCCTCCTAGTGAAATAGTGTTTCCCAATATCCAACCTAGACCTCCCCCATTGCAACTTGAGACCATTGTTTCTTGTTCTGTCATCAGAGAACAGCCATCCTCTTTGGAACCCCCTTCAGGTAGCTGAAGGCTGCTATCAAATCCCCCCTCACTTTTCTCTTCTGCAGACTAAATAAGCCCAGTTCCCTCAGCCTCTCCTTGTAAGTCATGTGCTCCAGCCCTGTGATCATTTTCGTTGCCCTCCGCTGGACTCTCTCTCCAATTTGTCCACATCCCTTCTGTAGTGGGGGGACCAAAACATTTGTACAGTATCTCGCACAACCAACCTGGAATCTCTAGGAGCAACAAAATACGAACGATAAAGTGAGTTCCATGCTGTTTACTGTGCGTCTTAGTCACCTACCCTGGAAAGCTGAAGAGCTAAATGGTAGGATTTGAACCTGCAGTCCCAGGGATTCTGCTTTTGCTCCTGAGGCTTAAAACACTCAGCCATTGCTTCCAGCTCTGCCCCCTCGCTCTGCTTAAGTGACCTTTCAGTATAACCTCGGTGATAAGCATGTAACAACTCTGTATCCTGCCTGAGCAAGCAGTTAGAAAACCCTATTGTAAAGCACGTGGGAAAGGGACAGAGCTAAGATGGGGGTGGAAATCTGAGGTACTTATACCACCCCCATTACTCACAATCTTTAATGCACTTTCCTCATAACACCCCTCTGAGGCAGGGCAGTGTTATTACCCCTTTTTTACACATGGGGAACAAAGGCACAGAGAGGCTAAGGACAACCAAGAAGCCTGTGGCACAACAAGGATTTTAACACAGATCTCAAGTCCTCGGCTCATGCCCTAACCACTGGACCATCCTTCCCCTGAAATGTAAGCTCCTCTCATGCAATTAAAAATCTCAACCTTCGGGTCAGCTGGTGTAGCTCCGCCTAGCTCCGTTAACGTCAGTGGGCCTATGCCAGCTGAGGACATGACCCTTAGCGTGGATTTAACACCATCACAGGCAAAACGCCAATGAGAAGTTGGCTCAAATAAGAACTTCGACGCCCTGGACCAGAACCTCACTTGGCGTAAATGAGCAGAACTCCACTGACTTCTGTGGAGCCATTCTGATTTACTCCAACTCAAGATCTGACCCACAGTTTTCATGAAAACAATGCTGCGGAAAGCACTTAACTAGGGAGTAACTGGGAGCTTACATGAGGCTGAAGGGGCCAAAGCCTGGAGTCCTGACTCAGCCCTGATGCTCTCTCCCTACACTGAAGTCAGTGAGAGTTTAGCCTTAGTAAAGACTGCATAATTATTGAGGGCTAGATTCTAGGATCTTACTCCATGAGCAGCTCTACATGATGGTGTTCGCTTTGGGGTGTGATCCAGACCAGTGAGGAGTTGCATCACCACTTGCTCTGACACCTTGGGTACCTCACAATGCTTGGCTACTGCAGCTGTAAGCCTGGGCCACTCAGAACCTGCCTACGAGCATGCAGGTCACTCTCCGAGTATCTATGTCTAGCTGCAGCCCAGGCCCAGCAGAATAGAACCCCCGCACCCGGCCAGTGACACACCAGCCACACTCTGGCTTTCAACAGCCTTGATTATTAACAGCAAGATGACCCTAACGCTCTCCCAGTCCTGAATTTCCCCAAAACCATGTGCCCTGAAGTGTTCACCCTCTCCTGGACAGTTCAGAGAAATTTAAGATTCGTTGCACTTGTAAAGAGACAAAACCACATCACAACTTATTAACACAACTGGAGTAAATACACCCTTCCCTTTAAACACAGCACTGAGTTGCTTTATAGTAAGATTAAAACAAACGTACTAACAATAGGATGTAGGTTAAATGATGCCAAGTAAAAAGAATAAAGTTAGAAAGGGTTACAAGCACATAAAAGTGAAAACACGCATCTAAAAGTCTAAAACTTAATCTAGCAAGATACGGGCTTTCTTCAAGATGGTTTTCTCACTGGTCATTCTTCTGCCCAGCCATGGCTGACTTTCTCTGTCAGGATCGCCCACAAAAACACACGGGGAAGGTCTCCCTTGTCTTCCTAGGTGAAAGATCTTTGCCTAAGGACCCATCTTTCTCAGCGTCTGTCTAGTGTTGGATGCCAAAGATGGCTTCTCTCCTTGCTTACATCTGCCAAAGTTCAATGAACTTGTTTCATGAAGCAGAATGACTTCATGCTGTTCTTTCCTTGATGTGAGCTTCCCATCCCCCTGTATGATTTCTACGTAAGTGGGGCTTCCCTTGTTTCTGATTCTACCTGCTTAATTTACATAGGAGACAGGTAGATAGCTGTGCCGTTCCTATAACCTAGTATCAATGAGTATCCATAATTCCTTACATAGTGTTAATACATCCATTTCACAATGATATTAATCACCAGTGTCCTCAGCTTTCAAAAAAGATCTTACTCTACACTTTTATTATACAGTAATATTGTATACAATCTGCTGATTCAATTGCTTCAGCACCCCCTGTCTTCATAGACCAGTAAACCTTCGCAATGTATTGTTTGAAAAGTAAAACCCAGATCAAGCTTCTCCCTCCTGCTGAATGTAGATGCCATTCTGTCTTCTCCCCTACTCCTTAGGCTACGTGTACACTGGCAATTGAACGACAAAACTTTTGTCTTTCAGAGATGTTAACCCCCCCCCCCCCCCCCCCCCGTAAAGACAAAGCTTTTGCTGCGACAAGTGCCAGTGTGAACAGCATGTTGTCGGCAGGAGAGCACTCAGCTAATCCTGCTTGTTGGGGGGTGGAAATTTTTTGTCGGCAGGACAGTCGACAAACAGTAGCTACACGGCACAACTTTTAGCGGCACGGCTGTGCCGACAGCGTAGACAAAGCCTTAATGTGAGGTTTGCCTCCACCCCTTGTTCGCTTGATGGGTCTGTTTACACGATATATAAATACATTCGCATTGTCTTTCAATGTACTTTGGAAGTATCTCCCTGGTGGGGAAAACACATTCCTTTGTCTGGGGCAGACCTGTTTACCAACCCCCTTAAACACACTTTAGTAATCCTTCCAGCATATGTCATAACTCTTAACACCCATTGCGTACATACATCGTGCAGGAATATTAATGATTAGTGAGTTTTAGTTTTCAAACGATACCCCCTAAGGCGTATTTCATACAAAGATTATTATACAATAGTGTGTGGGGCGTGTGAACATAGGGGAGCTTAGTGTCACATCCTGTGCTCCAAGCATCAACTCGTGGAGTAAGATGCTACTCAGTGTAAGGGGATCAGGATCAGACCCTGAGTAAGGACTGAGTAATTAGTGAGTAAGGAGCATCAGCCCCATATTTTGTGCATTAGATTTCAATTAGCCTTTGGTTATTGATTGTGTTGTCTATGATTCCAGGAAGCAGCACCGATCTCTGCCCTCATACCCCCGCACCCTCAGCCTACACAGCAGATCAGAGCTCTCAGGAATGATGGGAAGGCAGATGGATTTCTGCATGGCCAGCATTGGGCTAAAGACTGAGCTGCCCGCAGCGCACTCCCAACAAGAGAGCAGAGCCCAGGAACCAGGAATACATTGAACCAGACATATTAGCTCACATCGCTCTTCCGAGGCACTTTGCATGCATCAATCCCAAAGCACTTTACAAAGGAAAGAGATGATTAATTATCCCCATTTTATTGATGGGCAAACCGAGGCACCGAGAGGAGAAGTGACTTGCCCCAGGTCAGTGGCTGAGTTGGGATCAGAACTTGGCTCTCCCAATTCCTAGCCCAGGGCCCAGGCTGCCTCCACAAAGGGAGGGACGCTTCTTACCCATGAGAAAGGAGTGGTGCTAGGCGGTTTCCATGGAGATCGTGAGTCAAATGCCAGTGGCACATGCTGCCTCAGTCAGCACCTTACACCTTCTCCACCTTCCAAACACCTTTGGAAATTGACCACAGCAGGAGCCACGTAGGGTGGCTACAAGGTAGGGGCTAGAGCACTGCAAATACCCAGCGACTCTACGGTTAGCTCAGCAGCATCAGCTGAATGCCTGGCCTATCTCAGGGCCTCCTCCCTGCTGTATCTGAGCAGCTGGCAATCACTACAGGATTGTATTCCCTCAGCACCCCTGTGGGAGAGGAAAGTATTTTCCCCATCTTACCAGTGGGAAAGACTATGTGACTTGCCCATGGTCAAACAGGAAGTGTGTGGCTGAACAAGGAATTGAATTCCAGTCTTACAGATCCCACACTTGGATCCTGGCCACTAGGCCATCCACCCTACCACAGCACTGTCCTACAGAGTCTCCCCATTCAATCATTCAGGACTATGGGCCCCATTCTAAACTGCCTTACACCCCGTACTGTCATATGCAAATGGGCCACAAAATACCTCCAGTGGTGCATAACCACGCTCTGATTTGCTAGCATTTTACACCCCACTTTACACAGGTGTAAACAGCCTGCTTTTCATCGGTGCTGAACACCCACAATTCCCATCCAGATCAGTGGGAATTGCAGGTACTCAGCACCTTTGAAAACAAATGGCGTAATTATACTGTGGAACTCAATGCCACTGGAAGTCACAGAGGCCAATAATTTAACACAATTCAGAAAGGGACTGGACATCTCTATGGATAACAAAAATACCCAGAGCTATTATAATTAACTAAAATGATGGAAGGGATAGAAACTATTAGAGATCAGGATGAGACCTAATGTTGGCAGAGGGGAGATTATCTCATAGATGCTACTGTGGGATTCTTACATCTTCTTGAAGCATCTGTTGCTGCCACGGTCATACAAAATACTGTACTAGATGGTTCTTGGGTTTGGTCCAGTCTGGCAATTCCTATCTTCCACGTTGAAACTGTACAGCTTCATTCCTAGAAACAAACAAACGTGGCTGGATAATTTTATGACCAACGATAATATTGGCAGCGATGGATTAGGGAGAAGAAACCTCATGCATCAGGGTATCAGCTGATCACAACGGGGGGTCAGGAAGGAATCTCTCCTACATGCAGCATGGCACAATCAGCCAGGTGCAGTATGGAGAGCCAGCCCAGATACCAGCCTTGATGGGCCAATGCTCTGATCCAGTCTGGCAGTTGCAGTGTTTCTGTGTTCCATAAATGATGGCACAACACCATGAAGAATCAGGCCCCACATGTCGCCACGGCAGATACTAGGGTGATTAATAAATAAGGAGCTGAAACAGATTTAGGTCAGTGGGGGGTGGACAATTCTTGGCTAATCAAAGGGCACAGCATTGACTATTCGAGCAGGAAACACAAAACCCCGTGTGGACAGGAAGGGTTTCTTCACACAATGTCCGGGCTGCTAAGGAAACAGAGTTTTGCTGTAAACATTGATTTCACAATATTTAGCACTTTGGATGCAAGTAAATTACGGTTAAAAAAGAAGGAACCAAAAAGACTAAGTCTGGATAACTGGATCCCGCACTGTTATTTCTGTACTTAGAGCTGCCCTTTGTACTAGGTGAGCTGTGCTAGACAAGTTTCTACCCAGAGGGGCTCACAATGAAAGGTCATGGGCTGGCCCAGTGCAACTACAGATAGCTCAGAGAGCTCCACGGTCTTTATTAGAAGGCCACGGGAGAGTGAAATTCATCCGTGGCCTGTATTTTCTGCACTTCCCTAGTCTAGCCACACTCAGATCCCCATCACTGGTGAAGTGAGAGAATGAAATGAGCGAAAACAAAACCAGTAATTAGCCTTTCTGGAATTGATTGCTCCAGGGTGGCTGGGCTGGTGGGACCTGGGCAGCATTCTGCACCCCAGCCAAGAAAGTGAATCAGAACACATGGGGGGGGGAGTTGGGAAGAGATAAAGGAGGGGCAGGAGGGTATGAATGTTTCTCCTTTGCACCCTGGGCCTCCTTCCCAGCTCACGTTAGGTAGGACCGGTACGTGACGCGTTCTGTGGACTAGTTATCCAGGGCGGGGATCAGAGTTATTGTAACAGAATGCTGGAATCAACAGCTGAGCCAGTTCCCTGGTCACTTAAGCGACAATTAATTCCTCCCAGCGTGGGCATGATGGGGCCCAATGAATGGATTAGAATGGGCTGGGGGGAGAATTAACGAGCAAACTGGCCCATTAACACAGGAGGTATAAGGCAGTGCAGGAAGGACGCGTAGGGGAGAGAGATGCAGGTTAGCAGAACCAGGCCAGATCTCTGGGCGGAGAGATCTTGTCCCTCTCCTCGGCAGAGAACTGAGGAGAAAGAAGCTGTGAACAATGCGGTGTATGGCTCAGTCAGGTGGTGGAAAGAGCAAATGTAAATAAGGGTGTGTAACAATGGAGATCTCCAAGTCGGTGCAGACAGAGCAGCAGCGGGATGTCGCCCTGACGTGCTGCATTTCAGCGGCGTCCGGGCACAGGTGGAGATGCACATGCAAAGCCTGGCCTGAGCAAAACCCCGGCCCCCAAGCCTGCTGGTGTATTTCCAAAGGGGCAGGGGAGTCGCATGATTCTGGGGTCTTGTGACACCCAGCAGAGCCACTTCAGAATGGTGTGACCCCCGCTCCATGTGTATTTTGAGGGGAGTGGGAGGGAACACTGAGGGGCCCCTTTAACGTGTGGGGGCTGGCTTGGCCTCTCTTTTCTCTCCAGTCCTATCCTGCTGTTGAGCACAGGTCCGATCCCAGCAGCAGAGTGGGGTGCTGTGCTGAGGACAGCTCTGGCTGCTAGAGGCCCCAGTGGCTGTGAGCGGCTTTCAATCAGGCCCAGCCGTCCAATCAGCCACGCCGCACTCTGCATGAGGGGAAGGGGGAAATCCCGGACATTTCTACTTTATTAGAAATCCCCCCTGGACGGCCATTTAAAGCTGAAAAAGCCGGATATGTCCGGGGAAACCCGGATGGATGGTAACTCTAGCCCAAACCCTGTCAACAGAGCTCTGCCTTGCCAGTATTGGAAGCATGCCCTGGAGCACAGCAGAATAGAATGGTGTGAAATAATGATTTTTTGGCTCTGGTTGGTACCAAACAATTTTTTTTTTTAATTTTCCAGCAAAATGAAAAGGCCAAAAAAAAAAAAAAAATCAACCCAACTGTTTTGTTTTCAAGGTTTTTTAATCTTGACTTTATAAACCTGAGTCAAATTCTGAAACCTAAACCAAAGTCTAATCCTTTGAACATTCCAGATTTTTGTTAGTCACCAAAACCAGCCTGAAATTTGCAAATTGTTTCCATCAACCTGAATCTGCCTTTTACGGCAAAAATGGATTTGCGGGGGGGGGGGGGGGGGGAGTGGTGCGGTCGTACAGCAGAAGTCCTTTCCCCCTTTAGCTATTTGCAGTGCTACCTTTCAAAGATCAATTGAGGTGAAGGCAGTGGGATGTTGGCATGGAGTTAATGAAAGAACAGCTAATAACACTTTCCCCCCCTCCTAATCAGCTCTGTTGGTGCTAAATTAACAGAGTGGCCCCTGGAGCAACCCATAAACTTGGAGGGACGAGACTGGATTTCATTCCATCCTCCTCCTCCGAAGGCCACCCCTGTCATTTCTAAGAAATCCAGAAAAAAAAAAAAAAAGTCCCAAGAGGCTTTTGCACGAAATACACCAGCACCAGCAGTGTATTTACTGCCCAACCCATGGCTGGAGAGATATTCTGCCTATCTGAGGTGTGGAGAGCTCCCTGAAACCGGACTCTGCTAATTATCTGTAAACAGGAACTTTTGCATCAGTTTTTTTCCCACAGCCACTTGTTTCTGGCATCCGTTTTTAACCCTCTTGGATTCTCTGCCTCCACAGGTTCAAACCCTGGGAGAGGCAGCTCAGACGGTAGCCCATAGGGCAAGCTTGCCCAGGAGCGGCACCAAGGTTTTTGCTGTCCTAGGTGGCAGTGCTCCTTCTCTGAGCATTCGGCGGCGGGGGTCCTTCCGCTCCGCGTCTTTGGGGCACTTCGGCAGCAGGCCCCGGAGCGAGTGAAGGACCCGCCGCCGAATTTCCGCTGAAGACCCGGAGAGGAAGGACCCCCCCGCCACCGAATTTCTGCCGAGGGCGGCAAAATGCCGCCCCCCAAATCCTGCCGCCCTAGGCAACCGCCTAGGGTCGCCTAGTGGAAGCGCCGGCCCTGAGCTTGCCTATTATATTCACTGGCTTGCCTTCATTATAGGTAGCTGCTTTCATTATATTCAGCCATAACGCAAGAAACCTGCTGGCCGTATCCTGTAAGACATTAGCTGAAGCATAAATTAGCATAAGTGTGGTTAAGTAGGCTGAAACCCTTGGCATAGATTAACACAGGGCCGTAGCAACAAAGAACTTTGCCCCCTCCGAACGGTGGCCCCCTCCGAACATATGTCCGGGCGGGGCCCCTTACCATGCAGAAACTGGAATGCAGTATTTATTTTGCCACTTTTAGGGGCTCCCGTCCTTGCGGGGCCCCCTCCAGTCGGAGGGCGCTTGCTACGCCTCTGGATTAACAGCCCACCGGTTACCTTTAGATGTTGGAAACTAAGGAGAGCTTGCTCAACAGTAGAAGTTAGAGTGTTCCAGTCAGAGTGAGTGCAAAGAACATGGAAGTAAGAACCGCCAATCCACTTGCGCAAGGGGTGACGGTATGATCGTGAGCTGAAACGGCAGCTACACGTATCAATCTGTTAACCTACAGAATAAGTGCAGCTCTGTGTTATTTCAGTGAAATATGGCCATGGAGGACCCAAGCATGAGCAGACGATGCTCAGGCCCAATAACAGGGCAGTTACTATGTAGTCTGGGACTTGTTCTTTCCTGGGCTTCTTCCATTGCTGTCTGCTCTTCTACTACTTCAACTCACTGAGGAACTTGGACCATCAGCCACCGTGGCATGCCAGAGACAGGGCTGGTCCTTTTGTCTCTTACCACCCAGTCCTCAATCAAGGGTATGAGAATGCAATTCTAAGAGCCTATGCATAGAATGATACCACAGATAACCCCGATACTGTATTGTCTCTATCTTGTTATGTGGCTTGGATCTCTTCTAGCTTTACCCATTATTTTAATAAAGACATCTAAGGTTTTCCTTTGCCCTCAGTGTGTGTGTCCTTATCATTCACCCCGAGACTCCTCACAAGATATTGAACTCCATAGTGCTAGTTTTGTGTGGCTTGTTTCGGGAGGAGGAACTTAATCACAGTCAGATCAATTGGCCATCAATCCAAACATTACCACCCTTCCAAAGGGTCAGACAACAAGCCACAGCTGCATTCGAGAAAAATATAAACCACCCAGAGCTTAATTTGCTCTCTAGGTACTTTTACACCCTCATCACTGTAATATCGGAGCACCTCACAAAGGATGAATTTATCCCTACAACCCCTCCTTCCCCAGTGAGGTAGGGAAGTATCATTATCTCCATTTTACAGATGGGCAATAGGGGAAAGCAAGCGACATGCCCCATGTCATACTGGAGGCCTGAGTCAGATCCGGGAACAGACCCTACGTCTTCTGAGTTCCAGTCCCAATCATAAGTCCATCCTCCCTGGGAGCGGGGTGGGCCCTTTAGGTGAGATCTTAAAAATATAAGGGTCTCTCTTGCTTTCCAGGGGAGGTGGGAGCCCACTCCCACTTTGGAAGGGACTCAGGGTTTTCCCTGCTAACCTTGGCCAAAATTTCCCTTCACCCCAGTGCTGAACCAAGAGCTGGTGGATACATTGTAGTGGTGGCTTAATGTGTAATCAGAACTGATCAATAGTGCTTTTATGTGCCAGGTTAAAAACACTTTTATAGAGGTGGGTGAGTATCATTAGACAGATGGGAAATGGAAGTTAAGTGACTTGTTTAAGTGGGGGCGGGGGGAGGGGGTATCGGGGAAAGGATCATGAATAGAACCCAGTAGTGCTGACCTTCAGCATCCTGCTCTAATCATTCAGGCAGATGCCCTGCTACTACGGATAGACGCCCATCTTAATTTGTCCCCCAGAGAGCTCAGAGTGAGGCATGTTGCAGGGAATTTAATCAGGTTATACAGGTTCTTTTCCACAGTTGCACTTTTGAGCAACTGTGCCAAGATCTCTCCCTTGGCCAAGTTTCCAGAACTGATCTGGCACCTGAGATGAAACAATCTCTTTCAAGTAACTCCTCGGTTCCTGGGACGACTGTCCCCAGGCCAAGGAGGATTAGGATACTCTTTCAAGTTCCTAAACAGGCAGGAGGCAGACAAAGGTGCACGGATGTTCCTCTACGAGCAACTGATGTTGGTCACTGGTCTTTAACATTCCTCCTGGCTCAGCCTGTGTGTTTGGAGTAAACATTCTGGGTCAGAGGAAGAAACAACCAACCAACCAACCAACATCACAGGCTCTTGATGGTGAAGGGAACACTTGAGGGCATGTCGAGAGGACAAGATAAATCAAAGAGGGAGCACTACTGAACGAACACCTCAAGAGCCCTGGCCTTCATTAAGGACCCTATCCTACACCGAGTAGGACCTGGAGTGCAATTAGTTTCATTGGAATGACTCAGTAAGGTACGCAGTGTGACAACAAGTGGCAAAAATCAGAAGCTGTAGAGGTTTGCTTTGGTGGGTGAGGGTTAAAGAAAAATAAGGGTCAGGTGCCCCTTGGCACCTAAGTCCCATAGGCTCCTTTGAGAAGCCCAGCCAATGGCTTTTACTAGCCCACCCCAAGCTCCAGTTCCAACTGAGTGGGTCAGAAGATCATCCCTTCTGCAATAAGAATGGAAAGAACCTGATTGGAAATACAGCAGAGGGTCTTCAGGGTGGGCAGTTCAGGTCTTGCCCAACATGTTTCAAGAGAGACAGCATCATCACCACCTGCCACTTGGCTCCAAATACACAAGAGTCAGCTTTCCCTCCCTGCCTTCCTACATTGGCCTCCAGTGCATTTAAAACAAATGGCTTTCATTATATACACACAGAGAAGTCAGATAGAAACATATATATTCTTGCTAGAAGCTTGCAACATAACTTCATTTCTAAGAACTCAGAACAATAAAAACACAGTAACCAAAACCAAAGAGAGACAAAGCAGGCTGCTCCCTAGAACAGAGGCACAACTCACCCTTCCTTACTATAGGCTGTCTCCAGATGCTTCTCCGCAGAGCTCTCAAGCTTGCAAGCAGCATTAGGAACCTCACCTCTCTCCCCCCTCACAAACTTAAAGTGATAGCTTGCAAATCCAACACAGTCCTCAATACACCACAGCATGTTGCACAGAACAGGTACCACAGTGAAAGGTAAACTCCATCCAAATGGATGATTTATCAGTTGCATTGTGCTGTATAGTATAATTCCCAATCAGTAAGGCCAGAATTTCCAGAAGGGCTCTCTGTCATAAGGGGTATATGTCAGATTTTCAAGATCTCAGCTCTGGGGTGCCAGAACAGGGGGAGCCGGGGGCCATTCCCCGTCACTTTTACTATCCATAAGGGCAAGAGGTGGCGGGAGAAGGGGCAGAGAGGAGCAAGTGGGGGGCGGGGTCTTGGGGGAAGAGGCGGCGCAGGGCTGGGGCCTTGGGGAAAAGGGCGTGGCCATGGTTTGGGCACCCCCCCCCCGCCACACACACACTTTTAAGGAGCTTCCGCTGCTCCTGTCTCAGATTCCATTTAGGCAGCAAGATAAATGACTGGACTTTCAGCATCTTGAGTGCTGGGCTCTTTGGAAAAACTGACCAAAGATCTCACAACAGTTGGCAGATGTTAATGAGCTAAGCCTCCCGACACTGCCCTGGGACACAGGTAAGTTTTATACCCATTATACAGCTTGGTGAACGGTGCCCGAATGGAAACAGAGGTCTTTTGAAAATTCCGCCCCAATTGTGGGTGTGGAGCACTTGAAAATACATCCCGAGCTCTTCTGAAAATCTGCCTGCACAAAACGAGAGTGTGCCGGCTAGCTCAGCCAAGACCCACGTTCTTACATTACAGAGCCCAGCATTTATCAGAGCTCGGGTGTCACTACAGAGCACTTCACCATGTGGTAGAAATTCTTACGGAAGAAATAAGTATCTGACAAACATCCTTCCACTTTACACAAACATTGGGCTCTTCCAAACCACACGTGTTTCCTGCTATCAGCTGGAGTCCTCTTGTTTTATGAGCAAAGCTCAGGCCTCATCTACACCCAAAGCTTACGTCGACCTAGCTACGTTGCAAAGGGATGTTAAAAATTCACACCTCCCTCCTGGAGAGACGCAGCTATGCCGACCTAGCTTCTGCCTCTAGGGGAGATGGATTTACGACAGCAACAGAAACGTAGCATTTCCAGCGAGACATACCCACAGTTATTGCAAATGATACCTTAACAGGGAAGGATCATTCACTTAAAAAGGATATAGGGAAAAGAACAGCTCTCAGATCAGCATGGGGTTAATTACATTAACATGGCTGCCAGCAAAATGTGTATTTCTAGCTGGACACTGGTTGGACTATAAGGACTCCAAACAGAATTTATAAGCTCTCAAATTTGCGCTCATCACATCTAGCTAGGTATTTATACGACCCTCATGCCAATAGTATGTCAATGTCTCATGACAATTAATGGATGTTAGCTTCACAACAACATGAGATACCAAAGTCCTAGCCCCATTTTACAGGTGGGGAACTAAGGCTCAGAGAGATTAAATGACTTGCCTCAGGTCCCAGAGGAAAGCTATGGCTGAGCGAGGGACCTGAACCCAAGTCTCTTGAGGCCCAGTCTAGCAGTCTAGCCATGAGATTATCCTACCTATCTAGGCACAACACTTACATTGAATGCACTGAGACGTGATACATGCCACCAAATACAATTTTGCATTGCTGTCTGTCATAAAGTGCTTTATAATAGATTTAAAAGCTAAGTACTGCAGTGACCGTGTTCAAGTGCATGCACCTTACTGTTCTCCACTAGAAACAATCAGAACTGCTCAGTTGTGTGTCACAGACTCCTTATACCGCACATACAAAATGGAGATTCTCCTTTAGCTCCAGCACTTTGTGATTTCAAGGCAGGAGGATCCAGGTTCTATTTCTGCAGTCAGGGGCAAGTGCTCCGTGACTGTGGTGAGCTGCATAGTTCGGATCCACCTACAAACTTCCCCGATGTCTGAGGTGTTCAGAGGCCAGCTGTGAATTCAGATCCAAACCTACTCCAAGCCCAGGGCTGCTTGGAACCAGGAATTTCAGTTCAACTGCTGATGAGATACGTGAAATTCACATCTGGGTATCATCATTGGGAGTCTCAATCCCCATAAAGTTTGGGGCGGGGAGGAGAGGTTTGTCCAGTTTGAGATCCAGAGCCGTCTCTAATTTCAGGGCGATCAGAAAAAGGCATTAATCTTGCTGCTATCTGACCCTCCTCCGTGCTGAGGGCCCATTAAAACAGCCTGCAAATTACTGTTTGTGCCTGCGCGATGGAAGCGCGGCCTCTCTTGATCCGGTTTGACCGGACAGACTTCCCCGAGCAACGGCAGGAATGTGTGTGAAGGGAATCTCTAGGCAACAAGCCTGTTTGCACTCGTGAGCACACGCCCTTTGGCTTTGCACTATTGTTAGGGGCCACTTGTCCCCCCAAAGCAGCTATGTGCGTGTGTGCATGGACGCACCCTAGCAGCATTAGCTGTCACTGTGCCCGAGCATTTTGAACAGCAGGAGATAGGGCAGCTCAGAGGCTCTGGATCGGATTGCATTCAGAGGGGCTTGGATACAAAGCATTATATTATTAATAGCCCTGCACAGCTCTTATCGGCTATCCAGACAGTTTAGGTACCAGAGTCCTATAACAAATCCATCACTGCTTAGTGCGAAGATCTTCATGTTTGTCGCTATGCTGCACCATATGACAACACAGAACTTCACAGCAGCAAAGGGGACAGCGCCTCGCTCTTCCTGCTCCTAAACCACAAGGCCCTATGGCTTAAGCCAGGAGTTTTCAACCTTTTTTCATTTGCAGACCCCTTAAAAAAATTTGAGGTATGGACCCCTTTGGAAATCTTAGACATAGTCTGCAGACCCCCAGGTTGAAAACCACTGTTCTGTGGCAACGACAACATTTTGCAGACCCCTTAGACATAGTCTGCAGATCCCCAGGGGTCCACAGACCACAGGCTGAAAGCCACTGGCTTAAGCTAAAGGAGAATCTCCATTACATATTAGCATTATAGGACCTATGACACAGAGGATCAATTCTGATGCCATCCAGTAGATGGCAGTGGTTCTCATTTACACTAGCCAGCAACACCTTGTTTTTCCACTTCTTAGAGCACCTTTCATTTGAGGATCTCCAGGTATGTCAAAGTATGAATGATTTAAGCCTCACATCACTGTCTTGGGAGGTAAATCTGTGGTATAGATTGGTAAAGCAAACAGAAAGGTGAAGTGGATTACAGAGGCAAATTAAAGTAGGATCCTTGGGATGTGGAGCTAGTGGTGTGAGAACTGAGGCCCTAATCTCATTGTGACTCAACTCCCCATCTGTAAAATGGGAGCAAATAACACCCCTTCCTTTGTCTGACTCATCTATTTAGATGGTTTGTATAGCACCTAGCACAACGGGGCCCTGATTTTGGTTGGCCCCTCTAGGTCCTGCTGCAAGACAAATAAAATAGGGAGGATATTACAACAGACTTTGGGGAAAAAACCCCAATCAGTTATTTAATAAGAGCTCTGTCATCTAACTTTCTTACTGCTTCTGGGAAAACTAACTCCGAGTCACGTTACCAGAGCGTGGAACCAGCTGGGCTTGTGTGCCATGGAACTTTTAAACGACCTGCTTCCCCACTGCTCCTTTCCCCACACATACCGGATAATTACAAAGCTTACAGTAGTCAGCGCAAGGAAGATACATGCACATTACAAGTAAAATAACACAGATTTACTGCAGGGCCTCATGTTTCTGTAAAGCAAGCTCTCTCTCTCTACGTGTATTACATTGCATGTGCAAATAACTTGCCATTTGACGGGGTACATGCTCGTACAGGGCCTCCATGAAAGCTGAAGGAAGTAAACACCAGACATACTCTTCCTCTGGAATCTGATCATAATCCTCAAATCAACCCTGAGCTTGATTCTTTATTATCTAAAAGTAGCTTCAGTCCTCAGTGGATAGGATGCACCTTCAGTGCTTCTGTTCAAAATGGCTGGCAAGACTGGCCACACCCAGTGCTAGGGATGAGTAGGAAAAACCAGTGGCTCTTTCATTTTATGAGAGCCGGACTGAGCCACCCTCACTTACATGGAGTAGCACCTTGGTGTGCAAGGAATTCCACTGATTGCAGGCCCAGCGTGACGGTAAAGCACTGAACTGCCTGAATGGATGGTGATGAGCGTTCAGTAGGACAGTCGTCATCATTACGGTTCTGGCACTAAATGTAAAATTTATGCCTGTGAAGAGTAGGCAGCAGAGAGACAATGCATCAGTTAAGTCCCCCCTCAGCCCTATTCTGGAAGCTTAAATGGTGCACGGGCCCTTGTGCTGGTCCTCTTCAGTGGTGAATTTCACCCTCACGGAGATGCTGCTAATCCAGAGATATAAGGAGAGTTTCTTAGAGCGACACACCATACCTACTAGGCAGTGCAGCCTAAGGAGAGCGTATGGGACTCAGACTCCAGACAACTTTGCTTCTAGGCCCAGATCTGGCCTGCTGGCTGACCATGGGTGATACAAGGACAGTACTGACCCCTCCCCCATTTGTAAAGCCATTAGAAACCAACTGATGAAATGCTCTATATAAGAACTAGATTGTTTCATTATTCTAACTGTACCATTAATTCCAATACATCAATGCAGTCCATGCCCGTCACACTGATTAAAATATGTGATTGATCTTAGACCCAGACAGCCACCCGGGTGTACAGCACAACTTCCATACCACAACGGAGAGCTTATAGGCCTGGCTTTCAGAACAAGCTGAGCGACTTGCAGCTCCCCTAGGTTCTGCCTGGGTGCTCAGCACTTCTCAAAACTGGATGTCTTTCTAACAAAATATGCTGCCGCTCGGCCACAAGATATTGACTGGATGCAGGAGTCACTGAGGGAAATGCTCTGGCACAGGGAATGCAGGAGATCAGACTAGAGAAATCATAGAACCATAGAAGATTAGGGTTGGAAGAGACCTCAGGAGGTCATCTAGTCCAATCTCCCGCTCAAAGCAGGACCAACACTAACTAAATCATCCCAGCCAGGGCTTTGTCAAGCCGGGCCTTAAAAACCTGTAAGGATGGAGATTACACCACCTCCCTAGGGAACCCATTCCAGTGCTTCACCACCCTCCTAGTGAAATAGTGTTTCCTAATATCCTACCAGACCTCCCCCACTGCAACTTGAGACCATTGCTCCTTGTTCTGTCATCTGCTACACTGAGAACAGCCGAGCTCCATCCTCTTTGGAATCCCCTTTCAGGTAGTTGAAGGCTGCTATCAAATCCCCCCTCACTCTTCTCTTCTGCAGACTAAACAATCCCAGTTCCCTCAGCCTCTCCTCATAAGTCATGTGCTCCAGCCCCCTAATCATTTTCGTTGCCCTCTGCCGGACTCTCTCCAACTTGTCCACATCCCTTCTGTAGTGGGGGGATGGGGATCAAAACTGGATGCAATACTCCAGATGTGGCCTCACTAATGCCGAATAGAGGGGAATGATCACATCCCTCGATCTGCTGGCAATGCCCCTACTAATGCAGCCCAATATGCCATTGGCCTGCTTGGCAACAAGGGCACACTGTTGACTCATATCCAGCTTCTCGTCCACTGTAATCCCCAGGTCCTTTTCTGCAGAATGGCTGCTTAGCCAGTTGGTCCCCAGCCTGTAGCAGTGCATGGGATTCTTCTGTCTTAAGTGCAGGACTCTGTACTTCCCCTTGTTGAACCTCATCAGATTTCTTTTGGTCCAATCCTCCAATTTATCTAAGTCACTCTGGACCCTATCCCTACCCTCCAGCGTATCTACCTCTCCCTGCAGCTTAGTGTCATCTGCGAACTTGCTGAGGGTGCAATCCATCCCTTCATCCAGATCATTAATGAAGATATTGAACAAAACCAGCCCCAGGACCAAGCCCTTGGGCACGCCACTTGATACCAGTTGCCAACTAGACATGGAGCCATTGATCACTACCTGTTGAGCCCGACAATCTAGCCAGCTTTCTATCCACCTTATAGTCCATAATGGGAGCATAATGGTTCTTTCTAGGCTTAAGATCTATGAATATCAAGCCCTGTATATGTGAGTTGACGACACAATTACTTGGAGCATGCAGTATCGGTCCTAGGATTTGAGAGAGAGTAGGGTGAGGTAATATGTTTTATTGAACCAACTGCTATTGGTGAAAGAGACAAGCTTTCAAGCTACACAGAGCTCTTCTTCCAGTTTGGGTAAGGTACTAACTGCGTCACAGCTAAATACAAGAGCCAACAGATAGTTTAGCATAAGTAGTTAGAGCATGCACTAAGTAGCACCAACTAATGATGATAAACTATCTGTTCGACCTTGTATTTAGCTGTGATACTTAGTCCCTTTCCCCAGACCTGAGGAAGAGCTCTGGTGGGCAGGGACTTCTACTTGTTTGCACAGCACCTAGCACACTATGTTTAGATTTACAAAGGGATTTAGGCACCTAAAGATGCAGATAGGTGCTTAGTGGGATTTTCTAGATCCCCTCCTGCTGTTCTAGCATCAGTTGCCAGATTTACAAAGGTAGTTAGGCACCTAGTGGAATTTACTTCAGGATGTTTGAATCCTGACTCAGATCCAGATCTGTACGATGCATCATGAGCCCCTCTTAACTGTATCAGCTCTTGCTTTTGCAGTGCTCGCAGTGCAAGCGGTTTTGGTTCCTGTTTGACTAACATGCAGTCAACTTGTTTCCCTCTTCGGTGATTAGAGCACCACAATCTCCAGCAATGTTGTTTTATACTCAGTAATGCCCTTCTGTAAGGCCTGGTCTACACTACGAGTTTAGGTAGAATTTAGCAGCGTTAAATCGAATTAAGCCTGGACAAGTCCACATGACGAAGCCCTTTTTTTCGACTTAAAGAGCCCTTTAAACTGGTTTCTTTACTCCACCTCCGACGAGGGGATTAGCGCTAAAATCGGCCTTTGCGGGTTGGATTTGGGGTAGTGTGGACGGAATTCGACGTTATTGGCCTCGGGAGCTATCCCACAGTGCTTCATTGTGACTGCTCTGGACAGCACTCTCAATTCAGATGCACTGACCAGGTAGACAGGAAAAGCCCCGCGAACTTTTGAATTTCATTTCCTGTTTGCCCAGTGTGGAGAGCACAGGTGACCACGCAGAGCTCATCAGCACAGGTAACCATGATGGAGTCCCAGGATCGCAAAAGAGCTCCAGCATGGACAGAACGGGAGGTACAGGATCTGCTCGCCATATGGGGAGATGAATCAGTGCTAGCTGAACTCTGTAGCAGTAAACGAAATGGCAAAATATTAGAAAAAGTCTCAAAGGCCATGAAGGACCGAGGCCATAACAGGGACGCACAGCAGTGCCGCGTGAAAATTAAGGAGCTAAGGCAAGCCTACCACAAAGCCAGAGAGGCAAACGGAAGGTCCGGGGCAGAGCCGCAAACATGCCGCTTCTACGTGGAGCTGCATGCCATTCTAGGGGGTGCAGCCACCACTACCCCAACCGTGTGCTTTGACTCCATCAATGGAGAAACACGCAACAGGGAAGCGGGTTCGGGGTATGGGGAAGATGATGATGAAGACAATAAAGATAGCTCACAGCAAGGAAGCGGAGAAACCGGTTTCCCCAACAGCCAGGATATGTTTATCATCCTGGACCTGGAACCAGTAACCCTTGAACTCACCCAAGGTGTGCTCCCAGACCTTGAGGGCACACACGGGACCTCTGGTGAGTGTACCTTTGTAAATATTACACATGGTTTAAAAGCAAGCGTGTTTAATGATTAATGATTAATTTGCCCTGGCAATCGCGGCCAGTACAGCTACTGGAAAAGTCTGTTAATGTGTATGGGGATGGAGCGGAAATCCTCATGGGACATCTCCAGAAAGCTCTCCTTCATGTACTCCCAAAGCCTTTGCAAAAGGTTTCTGGGGAGGGCTGCCTTATCCCGTCCACCATGGTAGGACACTTTACCACGCCAGGCCAGTAGCATGTAGTCTGGAATCATTGCATAACAAAGCATGGCAGCGTATGGTCCCTGTGTTTGCTGGCATGCAGACAACATCCATTCCTTATCTCTCTTTGTTATCCTCAGGAGAGTGATATCATTCACAGTCACCTGGTTGAAATGGGGCGATTTTATTAAGGGGACATTCAGAGGTGCCCGTTCTGCTCGGCTGAACAGAAATGTTCCCCGCTGTTAGCCACGCGGTGGGGGGAGGGGTGAAGGGATCATCCCAGAGAATTGGGTGCGTGTGTGTGTGTGTGGGGGGAGGGAGGGATAGTTGGGTTTGTGCTGCATGTTAATCTGGAAACCACAGCCCCTCCTTTTACATTGCAAACCAATTTTAAATGGCCAACCTAATGGGTGCTTGGTATGGGAAATGAGGGCGCTACTGTTTGAAACCATTCCCACATGTTAAGAAGGTTAAAAAAGCCAAAAGACTGTGGCTTACCATGTCTGCCTGCAAGCCGAAATCTGTTGCCTGGCACTGCGTGAGTGATCTCTCACACCAAACTGGCAGGCCCTCAATATAAGAGGAAAAATGCGACCTTGTAACGAAAGCACGTGCTGTGTAATGTGATATGCTCCAGCGTATGGTTGAGCTGCAGGAAAGGCAGCAGGAGCAGAGACTGCCGCTACAGCCCCTGTGTAACCAACAGCCCTCCTCCCCAAGTTCCATAGCCTCCTCACCCAGATGCCCAAGAACGCAGTGGGGGGGCCTCCGGCCACCCAGTCACTCCACCCCAGATGATTGCCCGAGCATCAGAAGGCTGGCCTTCAATAAGTATTAAAGTTTTAAAGTTTTAAACTGCAGTGTGTCCTTTTCCTTCCCTCCTCCCCGATCCCTCCTGGGCTACCTTGGCAGTTATCCCCCCTAGTTGTGTGATGAATTAAGAGAAAGTAACAATGACTTTATTGCCTCTGCAAGCGGTGCTCGAAGGGGGGTGGGGAGGGTGGTTAGTTTACAGGGAAGTAGAGTGAAATGGGGGGGGGAGTGGCGGAGGGTTCATCAAGGAGAAACAAACAGAAATTTCACACCATAGCCTGGCCAGTCACAAAACTCATTTTCAAAGCTTCTCTGATGCGCACCGCGCTCTGCTGTACTCTTCTATCCGCCCTGGTGTCTGGCTGCGCGTAATCAGCGGCCAGGCGATTTGCCTCAACCTCCCACCCCACCATAAATGTCACCCCCTTACTCTCACAGATATTGTGGCGCACACAGCAAGCAGCAATAACAATTGGAATATTGGCTTCGCTGAGGTCTATCTGAGTCAGTAAGCTGCGCCAGCGCACTTTTAAACATCCAAATGCACATTCCACCACCATTCGGCACTTGCTCAGCCTATAGTTGAACAGGTCCTGCCTACTGTCCAGGCTGCCTGTGTACGGCTTCATGAGCCATGGCATTAAGGGGTAGGCTGGGTCCCCAAGGATAACGATAGGTATTTCAACATCCCCAACGGTTATTTTCTGGTCTGTGAACCTGCCCCAGTAACACCATGATTTGCACATTGCTGGGGCCTGTACTTTGTGAGAGGTCTATGTCCATGTCAATTTCCTCATCACTCTCGTCGCCGCGCTGCAATCGCCTGGTTCTGCTTTGGCATGTTCTGGCTCTGCATATACTCCAGGACAATGCGCGTGGTGTTCATAGTGCTCATAATTGCCGCGGTGATCTGAGCGGGCTCCATGATCCCAGTGCTATGGCGTCTGGGCTGAAAAAAGGCGCGAAACTATTGTCTGACGGAGGGAGGGAGGGGGGAGGGAGGGGCGAGTGACGACATGGCTTACAAGTACAGGGATTTAAAATCAACAAAGGTGGCTGTGCATCAGGGAGAAACACAAACAACTGTCACACAGAATGGCATCCCCAAAGATTGAACTCAAAACCCTGGGTTTAGCAGGCCGTTGATTTCACGGAGGGAGGGGGAAGCAAATGAATACAGAACAAATCTGGTCCATCTATTTTTTACATCTTAAGCTGGCAGCAGACGGTGCAGCATGACTGATAGCCGTCGGCATCTTCTGGGTGTTTGGCAGAAGATGCTGTACTACGACTGCTAGCCATCATCGTCAAGATGGTTCAATAGGACTGCCGGCAGGACTGAGTCTCCAGGAGACAAAACATGTCTGTCCAGGTGCCTCTGATCAAACTCACTGAGGAATATGACGATGACGGATATCAATCATAATACACCATCTACTGCCAAAAGGCAATTAGCTGCTGCTGTGTATCAATGCAGTACCACGTCTGCCGGCACCCAGATGACATATGGTGACGGTGAGCTGAGCTGAGCGGCTCCATGCTTGCCATGGTATGTTGTCTGCACAGGTAACCCAGGTAAAAAGGCACGAATCGATTGTCTGCCGTTGCTCTGACGGAGGGGGAAGGGCCTGACGACATGTACCCAGAACTCCCCGTGACACTGTTTTGCATCATCAGGCATTGGGATCTCAACCCAGAATTCCAATGGGCGGCGGAGACTGCGGGAACTGTGGGATAGCTACCCACAGTGCAATGCTCCGGAAGTCGACGCTAGCCTCGGTACTGTGGACGCGGTCCACCGACTTAATGCACTTAGAGCATTTTATGTGGGGACACACACAATCGACTGTATAAAACCGATTTCTATAAAACTGGCTTCTATAAATTCGACTTAATTTCATAGTGTAGACAAAGATGCCGCCAATAAAAGCATGAGGTGGAAGGCTGGCCCAGTGGTTAAGTCTCAGGAGAGCTGGATTCTATTTCTGGGTTCAGAAATAGAAATAGTGACCAGGGCCCAGGCAGTAGGTCTGTCTGTGATTTAGTTTCCCATACGTAAAATGCACTGCCCTGCCTCTGTGAGGTATAAATACATGAAAAAGGGTGAGACACTCAGAGTCTATGGCAGGGGTCGGCAACGTTTGGCACGTGGCTTGCCAGGGTAAGAACGCGGTTCGCCGTCCCGGGCCAATGGGGGCAGCGAGAAGACGTGGCCAGCACATCGCTTGCCCGCACCACTTCTCGCCGCCCCCATTGGCCCGGGACAGCGAACCGCGGCCAGTGGGGGCCGCGATCGGCCGAACCTGCCGCGTCAGCAGGTAAATAAAACTGGCCCGGCCCGCCAGGGTGCTTACCATGGCGAGCCGCGTGCCGAATGTTGCTGACCCCTGGTCTATGGTAATGAAGGCCATAAGTACTTAAGTGAGGTATAAGTCTAATTCATCAGCTGATGGAAGTTAAACCACTGTGTACATTTTAACGGCCGTGTCAAGGAGAATTTGCTGTATATTTTTGTGCATAAACTGCACAGAGGTTTTTAAAAAATATTGTCTTAAATAAACTATTTTGGGTCATAAATTATAGCAGCAACATTTAACTGGATGCTTTAATTCAACCCTATACAGTGCTTAAGGAAGAATTAATCCTTTCCTACTTGTTGCTCTGAATGTTAAAAAGTTCTTCTAAGGATCCCACTAGCCAGTTTTAATAGGAGGTCCACATGGGCTCAAGATACAACATTTAGATCTATTATTACTATTATTAAATGTTTATATTACGGTAGCATCTGAAAGCCAGAACTGGGAGGAGGCCCCACATTATGAAAGGCACAGTACAAACACACAAGTGATTGCCCCGACTCACAGAGATTACAATCTAAATACATTTGAACCTAAAATATCTGGATTATGCCTTAAAGTTAAGGGAATTTGGTGTAGGATAGAGCTGGTTAGAAGTTTTGGGAAAAACGTCTCTTTTTTTGGATAAAAAAAATCCTACTTTTGTTGAAATGTTTAAAAGCATGTCACTGACTAAACTTCATTGAGAAAAAGTGTAAGATTTTGATTTTTTTTAAATTTCAAAATGAAGTTAATTGTTTTTTATATTAGAAAAAGTTTAAGATTGAAATTGGAACAAAATGTTTCAGTTTTGTCAAAATTAAACATTTTGATCACCCCAAGATGATTTTTTTGTTAATTTCATTTCATGAGTAGTTTCAAGTTTTGGGTTTTTTGTATGTTTGTTTTCATTGTTTTTGTTTGTTTCATTTCAAGATTGTAAAAAAAAAAAAAAAAAAAAAAATCAAAACTGCAGAATTTCCCATGAAACAAAAAAATCTGGTTCCCACCACACTCTAGTTTAGAATTCTGATTTGACCTATTATAGGGATCAGCAGTGAAAAAAACTCTGATTTGGATCAAGGTTCAAAGACAATCCATTTCCCAAAATTTCAAGAGATTTCTGATCTGGGGTTTTGGTTCAGCTGCAAAATGCAGATCTGGATCCAAGTTTGAATGAACAGTGAGGGTAATTAACCATGGGAACAATTTATCAAGGGCTGTGGTGGATTATCCATCATTGGGGATTTTTACATCCAGATCTGCTCTAGGAATTATTTTTGGGAAATTCTATGGCCTTTGTCATACAGGAGATCAGATTAGATGACCACAATGGTCCCTTCTAGCTTTTAAATCTATGTAGCTATGAATTCCAAGTGCTCCAAAAGCTCAGATGGGGGGAGGGGTTTAATTTGAGTTTATCTAGAGTCAGAGAATAGGTCTTGAAATTGTATATCGTGTACGCTTCATTTTGTTAGGGCCCTTAAAAAGGATCTGCAATGGGGGGAAATCATGACACTTTGCACCTTTCATCAGAGAATTTCAAAGCACTACTGAGACACTGATTAATTCACAGACCCTCAGTGGAGCTGGCAAGCATATTAACACCATTTTACAGACACGTGTTTTGAGGCACAAAGTCTGGAATTTTCTAAAGGGTCTTAGGGAATTGGGCAAGCAACTCTCTGAAAAAAAAAATCAAGGGGATTTGGGCACCTAACCCCCTTTAGATCTCTTTAAAAATCCCACTCTATCACTACAGACTATGACTTGTTCCAGTGTTGGGAGTCTACCACATAGCCAAGAGCAGAGCCCAGGAATTGTAACTCCAAGGCCACTAACTAGATCACAATATCTGTAGTGGCAGATTCAGGGCCGGTTTAACCACTAGGTGAACTAGGCCGCCGCCTAGGGTGCCAAGATTTGGGGGTGCCAAAAAGTGGTGTCCGGTGTCACGGGAGTCAGCTGAGCGGGGCAGGGCGGGGAGCGAGGCCTCCATAACAAACGGTCAGTGGGAGCCTGTGGCGGAGCAAGGAGGAGACAGCCGGCCAGGCGTGGTGACCAGCGTGGCCGAGGGATGGAGCCGTTGGGGGAGGCAGGACTCAGTTCTGAGCTCAGGTGAGCTTCGCCCTCCAACGTGCCATGCCTGGGGCTGGGCACAGCTGCCCCCTGGCGCGAGGGAAAGTGAAACTAAGAGGGTAACTTTACTCAGGTGTTCACTAACCCCCACAGTGCAATGGAGGGTAAAGGGCTGGCGCAGGTGCCACTTCCAAACACCGACCCCCCCGGTGGCACTGTGCCAATGCAGGGAGCTGGCCCTGATCCCCAGGGAGATCCTCACCTGTTCCCTGGGAGAGCCCGGCTCTGCCCTCCTTGCCCCTAGGTCCCCCCCGGAGGGTGAAGTACTCAGAGCCTCAGGGCCGACCAGAGGGGGAGGGGGCAAGTGGGGCAATTTGGTGAAAGTTTCGCCGAGGGTGCAAAATATCCTTGCACCGGCCCTGGGCAGATTTGTGCCTTGCACAACCTCCGGAGGGAACAGGAAATACATTGGTTAAAACAAAACCACAACATTATGACTACAAGAGCGACTAAAAATAATGCTTAGAAGGTGGCTAAAACACTGTACACTTGGTCTACACAGTCTGGACAATTTAGAGCTAACGTCAGCTCAGTGAAATGCCTATGGAGAAATGTATAGAAAGAGAGGGAGTGGGGAAAAATACATTCCCTTCTGGGAAGTTAGTGAACACCTGAGTGAAGTTACCCTCTCATGCAGAGAGGCAGCACAAAGCCTATGTCCTCTTAGACCCTGGGAGCAGATGGTTTAAGGGGAAGGGGACATTTCTCAGTGTGGCTTGCCCCATGGGCTGGAGAGTCTGGGATTAAGCCAACCCTGATGACAGGATGAGCCCCACCTGAGAGAGACAGTTGATTCCAGTATAAAAAGAGCAGAAGCTCAGGAAGCCATGGCAGAGGCTTCAGAGAGTGAGGAAAGCTCTCCAGGCAGGGAGGAGGAACAGAAACCTTGTGTCATGTGGACTTAGGAATGGACTTTTTAATAGTAATAAATCCAGTGCTCCAGGAGGGGTATTTTTTGCTCAGGAAAGTCTGAAGCTTGAACCATCAACGAGGGGAAACTGAGGCAGGCTGTCTGTAGTGTGACCCTAGGCCACGAGGGGGAACACAAGAGGCAACCAGCTGGCTTACACTGTCTTCTCCACCAAGAAATCACTAGAAGTCAACAGAAGTTCCACAGAAAGACTGAGAGCAGAATGGGCCAGAGGTACCTGCAGTACAGTTGGCAGAGAAAAAAAACAAAACAACAACTTTCCTCTGTATGATATAAAGACAAACGCTGCACCACCATTGAAAGAGGGGTGTGTAGTTTTAGGCTGGTCTCTCGACTGGTTTGAATGATGATGTGGGCATCCTACCAGAACCACCCTTGCATTTTAAAGTAAACAAAACACAGAGTATTATGGATCATGCAGTGTGTGTGCACGGGTGTGTTTCTAGGATATAAAATAAAGATAGATCCCTGATCACGGCACACACAAATATACTGCAATTCAACTTTACAGCAGCTTTCAGGCTAATTTTACCCTTGATTCTTTGCAGAGATAAATACTAGAATTACAGAGATTAGTAGCTAATAGCAGAGACAGAGAGACAGTCAAGGGTGAAGAGAGATGTTTCCAGCTGTGATCGCATCAGCTGGAAATATACCAGAGGGCGGATTCCAGACAAAGAGCTTCAGTAGAAAAGGTACTTGCACCACCAACAGACCTGCTTGCACCTTGTACAGTCATTTCTTCACCAGCATAAAGTGGGGATGCACATATGCTACCAAAGCAGATGATTTGCCATGGTGGTAAGCCCATTAGAGTCAATGCTACTTCTACTCTGACTTCAGTGGGCTTCAGGGAGAGTCTGAAGTGATTACACACAGCACTGGACAGCAGCGAGTCGGACCCAGTGCTTCGATGCTACAGAGATGCACACTATGGAACACCCTTGGAGAGACTGTACAGCAACAAGACAAAAAGGAAAGGAAGCCAGTGGTAAAAGAAGAGAGGAGAGTAGGGAAGGTGACTACAGGTTTGTTTTGATGGGTATGATTAGTTAACTCAATTTGTTATTGAGTTCTTCAATGGATTTGTCAGTTTTAAGGTCGGATGGGATCACTATGATCTGTGAAATGCAGGCTAGGGAATTGCAACTAGTGATACCTGGAGTGGGGTCAGAATTCTTCGTGTAGTCCCAAGGTACAGCTGCCCACTATGGAGGGATGTTCAGCCCGTCAGCATTGTCCCCCGTTTTCTGTCCAAGCTACAGAACCAGAGGCCTGAAAGTTAGATCTGCCTGGTTTAACTGTTTCCCAGATGTGTTCTTGATCCTTTTACTGGAGCCGGTGATTATAAAGGTCCATGATACAAGGGAACTCTGTAAATGATTAATAAGCACGCTAATAATTAGCCACATGCACATCGGTTGTTCATAGTCGTGCCCTCGTGATTTAAAATAGCCTATTACACAGCCTGCACATGATGTTTAGTCCAGGAGAAGGTGTTGTACAAAGCAATAAAAGGGAAGGTGTGAGGTGAACACAGGACTAGGAGCAGGGAGCTCTGATCCCAGCTCAGATACTGACTCTGTCTTTAGCCTGGGGCAAGTCACTTAATCTCTCAGCTTCAGTTTCTACATATGTAAAATGGGAATGCTACCCCCTTCTTTAATAGGTGGCTGTGAGTATTAGTCAACGTGTACAGAGCTTTGAAGATGGCCAATGCTCTGTAGGTGCTAATGATAATTAAATGTTTGGAGTAAAAAAAATCTGCCTTCAGAAACACAAGTGTATCTTCCATTGACTTCAATGGGAGTTCTATGCCCACATATCCAAGGACAGCAGACAAACAAGAATTGGCTGAAAAAATGCCAATTTTCATGGGAAATTTTAAAACGTTTCAAATTCTCAGGAAAGTTTGGGGAATTTTCAGTGACCCCCACCTCCCCCCAAAAAACAACAACTTAAGGCATTTGGCTTTTTGAATCCTCCTTAAGCGTTTCCTTTCCCATCCCACAACTTTTACTTTTTTCTTTCTCCCACTTGCTTTCCAAAGGGGTGGGGGGGACAGAGAGGGGAATTAAAATTGAAAAAAACCAAGGGTGAAAAGCTGATTTTTTTCTGTTTTTTGCTGAAAAACATGAAATATTTTGAAAACAGGTTTATTTGTATTAAAAAGGCCATTTTAGTCCAGAAACACTTCACAAGCATTTACTAATATTTACAGCTAGCTGCATATTATCAGTATAATTATTCTTATTTTACTATAGATCTTATTAATTTCTCCCCAGATTTTATTAGTGTGTCTTGGGTTTAAATAAACAATAAATACTTTCTATTTCTAGGATATCTTTCATCTGAGGATCTCAAAGCACTATATACACATTAATGAATTAAGCCATGATACACCTCTATTACTACATTCTTAAGTATTAGTTGATATGGTACTAATATAAGGTGCTAATATAATCATGCTAATAATTAGCCACTTGCACATCAGACACACAGAGAAGTTAGATAAAAACCATCCAATACTCTTGCTGGAAGGTTGCAATGTGACACTATTGTATTTTACAATCCAGAACAATACCACATAGTAATCAAAAACAGAACAAGACAAAGCAGGCTGCTCCCTTAAACAGAGAGGCACATTCACCCCACCCTACTATAAGCTGGCTACTGCTTTCAGATACTTTCCTACATAGCACCCTAGGAGGGCCAGAAAATCATCCCCACCCCAGGCTTAAAGTAGTAACTTGCAATTCCAAAACCGTCCTCAGTACTTACCTGTGTGCTGCATTATCTTCCACATTTTGCAGGTGAGGCTGAAATCTTGACCCCCACTGCAGTGAATGGGGGTATTCTAAGAGTACATCCACATGGGGATAAAAACCCATGGGTGGCCCGAGTCAACTGATGTGGGCTTGCAGGGCTGATGTTTGGGCTCCGGCTAGAGCCAGATCTCTGGGACCTGTGAGGGGAAAGGTTCCCAGAGCTCAAGCTCCAGCCCACGCCTGAATGTCTACACAGCAATTTTTAGCCCCACAGAATGAACCCCACTAGCCCAACTCAGCTGACCCGGGCCAGCCACGCTGTAGGTCTTTCATCCTTGTGTAGACATTCCCCAAGAGACCTGCATAAAATCACACAGCAAGTCACTGGCAGACCCAAGAACAGAACCCAGGAATCCTGATGACACAGTCCACGGCTCTAACCACTAGACCACACATCCATTTGTTGTGCATTTGATTCCCTAGAATATTTTTGTGCATGGCAATGCTGAGAGTGGGATATGAGAGAGAGAGAGAATGAATCTCAACTGGGAATGGGACAGCTCGCAAAGAATTTTTCAAACCATTCCACTCCACCCCACCTCTCTCCATACAAGAAATACTTGGCTTGCTTTCCCTTTCGGCACCAGGCACATTCTATGCATTCCAACGCCTTGTACCACCCGAGGTCTTTCACCTGTCCTAACAGGCACGGTGGCATATACCTCACTCGCACACAATCCCCATAAGCCTAACCCAGGTATTACTCATTCAGAATGAAGCCACTCTGCTTCCTCCTCGACAACACGAGGCAGCAGCAGAAATCACGAGCTTCTGTCTATATTCCCTCTGTGAGCTGAGGCCATGAGCTTGAATGGCATCTATACAGGAGGCAAAGCAGTGGTTCTCAGCCTTTTCCCCACCCTGGGGCACACGTCCCATGTAGCCACTACCTAGCGATATTGGGAAAGTTGTGTGTGTGGGGAGGGTGGTCGCATGACCCACTGACACACATTTGTGACTCCCAGGTTGAGAATCTAATACTGCCCTTTCCCCCTGACCACCCAACAGGACCATTAGAGGAAACCCCTCACAGGGGTTGTAAGGGACAACCTAGTCCTTTGAATTTCCTTCCCTGACCCCCTCAAAGAGAATTCAAGGCACTGGGTTTCCAAGCTGCTCTGTCTTTTGTCACACGTTTGCACCGAGGACAGTCAGGATGAAGGACAGTCAATGGGAGTTGGGTGTCCAACTCCCATGCGAGTCTCCAAAGAGCTCCCTCTAAACAAAAAGCCAGTCCTCTGGCTTGGCTCCTCTTCTGAAACTGTCAACAAGCATGCTGATTGGTCGTGGTGCTTTTACTGGAGATGGGGGCACCTCCATTAAGAAACATATGGCAGCGGCCAGCTCGGTTCCCAGCACAGAACAACACTCCAATGATAACCACTTGTGGTCACCACCAGCCAGGGTTACATATGAACCCATACCTAAAGGTGACAGGCTCCATGTGCTATTAGCAACCACTTGAGCCAATCAAATCCCATGGAATGAAAGGATTCTGGGGTTTAACATGAAAACCCATCCAGTGTGACACCCCATTCAATTAACTGTACAAATTGTGCATGATTGCCTCAGTGCTGAGCTTGGAAAACGTAGGGGCCAGAATCTTAGTTGGTACATGCTGGCATTGCTCAATGGAGCTACATTGATTTACACCACGTGAAGATCTGAGCCTACCATCCTCAAACACTGCTCCATAGAGTCTGAAGAAGACACTGAAAGACTGTTCCCTCCCCCCAGGCTACTATTAAAGATTGGTTAGGTCCAAACAGTCCTTCGGAAACAAAATTCAGACATTTCCACTGAACTGAATACTTCCCTGTGTCTTACCTTCTGGTTGCTCAGGTCTCTGAGCTTGGCTACTTCAGGATCTTAAGGCAGCCAGTCGAAGCCTTTCCTGTGAATCATGGAAAAATAATGTCACTTGATTCTTGGGATTAGATGTTTGTTAATCAAACAGAAACATGTTTTTTTTAAAGCAAAGTATCCTCACAAAACACGTACAAACTAAGGCAAAACATGCCAAAGAGAACCAGCCGCTGGCTTCCTGATACCTGCCAGACACCAGGGTATTTTTTTCCACCTCTTTGCAATAAACAGGCTGAGGGAGATTACAAGAATTTTCACTGTGTGTGCATGCAGGCAGATCTGCGTCTCTGTAGAATCCACTCCCAGGGCCTGATTCTCCTCTCAGTTTCACCATTAGAACGCCGCTGAAGGCAGTGGAGCTACTCCCAGTTCTCAGCATAGGTGAAAAGGTAAATCAGGCTCCATTATCCTCACGTTCAACCATTCTCTACTGTGGAGTGTATCTGCTATAAATGAGCAATCCAAAAGATCCAGTTGGTTTAAGTCTGGCTTCGGTGGAGCTATACCAGCTGAGGATCTGACCCAAAGGCAGATGGTAGTTACCTCTGGTCACTGCTGAGTTAGGTTGGATTTGAACTGGTGACCTAAAGGTGCGTGTATTAAGTTTACAATGAATTCCTAGAACTGTTTTTAGGTTTACTTTTAAAATATCATTAAAATATCATTTTTACCCCTTCTTTCATGGTCATTGGATAAAAGAGTGATGGGTCCAATACAATCAGACCCATATAATCAGTTTAAATCTGTCCTATAAAAGACTGTCCACACACAAAATTAACTAAGTTAACAAAATTAACATCACTCCTTTAGGTCTTCTCTACGCACAAACTTGCACTGGTTTTAATTCAACCCTGTGTGGATGCTCCTATTTCAGAGTTTAAGAGGGGTTTGTTTTGGGTTAGTTAAAGCCTGTTCTTAAGTAACTTAGAGCTTGTCTCTGCAGTGCGACGCTGGGTGTGAATTCTAAATGCATAGCAACTGACCCATGTAGACCCTGCTGGCAGGCATTCAAAGTTCCCTAGTGCACTTTAATGACTACTGTATTACATTAAAGCACACTGGGAAACTTTTAGTGTATGCCACCAGGGTCTACACGGCCCAGTGAGTGTATAACACATTGGTGCACATTAAAATGCACACCCCATCATGCACATTGCATAATGTAGACAAGCTCTGAAATTAAACTGAATTAAATCTGGTTGAAACCAAAGAAAGAGTGTCCGCATGGCCTTTTGCACTGGTTTAACTAAATCAGTTCAATATCACACCTTGTGTTAAACTGGTGCAACTGTGTACAGACCAGGCCTGAGAGAGGTTGATGGGGCGGTTGATAATGAGCACGTACTGTGGATTCCATGGGGAAAAAGTATGATCTGAACTCTTTGCCAAGGAGGGCAGTTTCTATTTCATGATGCTGATGAGTGGAGACAGCCAGTCTGCCCACCGCCACTGTTTAGAAGTGATTAATGACATATTAAGAATAAAGTGGCTAATTGTATTTCTGATCCTAACTGCTGTTTTCATCGTCATTCCGGATTTATCCTGCAGCTTTGACAACCTCTTCCCTCCCCGCTGAAGGGAGCAGAATGGCCAGGCTTGGCATATTCGGTGACTCATTGCAGCGAGAACCGCACAATGCTGACTTTTTACATGCCACCCCCATCTCCCTGATGGGCACCGTTTTGTTTTGCTGGGCTACGACGTCCATCTCCTTGTAGCCAGCTGTGGGAGGAAAGGGCAGCAATGGCTTAAACCAATCGGCACGCAGAATACTGAAAAGGTCAACGAGGCGGCGACGGAAAGAACGTCGGGGCCACAGGAGAACATGGGCTGCAGAGCAACAAGGGGAGGTCACCTGGCAGGAGACAGAAAACGGCCCCCTCCAAAGTCAAGGTCAATCCACTGCACTCTGGCGTAATCGCTTCGGTGTCTTTACCCTCCAACGGGGATTCCAGGATGCCTACTACGGACCAACAGCAGAGACTTGGCTTTAAGGTTGCAGTGTCCCACCACTGGATGATAGAGAGGAGGGTCTGCCAAAGCCTGGCCCCTGCAATCACAGCAAATGGACAGCATGCCTTCTCCCCCGCCCCGTCCTTCCTAAAAACTGATGGTAAGCGTGGTTACCACTTCTATAATGCCCATGGGCCTGATTCTCCACTGCCTTCTCCCCCGTGTGACCATTTGCACCTGAGCAAAGCACCAGTAGCATTTTACACCAGAGTAACAGCAGGGATCAAATGCCCCAACCAAGATCTGGGACTGGCTGCTCGACACAAACACACACCAGAGACAGCCTCTGCCCCAGAGAACTTACCTAAATTGACAAGGCCAAGCGTCTATTGTCCCTGTGGCAGATATGCAGAACACAGACCGATGAGGTCACCGCCCAAGGTGACGGGGAAGTCTGTGGCAGAGCTGGGAACCAAACCCGGATCACCTGCGTCCCGAGGCAGTGACTCAAACACAAGAGCAGCCTTCCTCCGACCCACTTGGCACGGATGCCAATAATCACACCCTACATGCTCATACCAGTGGACACAGACTAATGCTCACACCAAATCGGCATCATCTCCACTTTACAGATGGGGAGGCCGCAGTACGGAGGTGACACAGAGAGTCACACAGAGCTGGGATTAGAACTCAAGATTCACCAGCGCCTAGCACAACCTTCCACTGCTTTCCTGCAGACGGCTCTGGAGGAAGATGCAACCTCTAGGAAATTGCTTATTTTTAGTCATCGCTTTAATGTTTCTTTTAAGATTTTAATAGGTCTCTGGATCCAGCTGTGAAACAGTCTCATGCATCCCTTCCATGACCACCTGTTTTCTCCTTCTGACCCTTTCAGCCTCCAATTAACTCCTGTTTTTACCATCAGACTGTGCTGCATCTCCCAGGCATATGATAACTCCACACCCCTTTACCTGCAGGGCCCCTCAGTCCCTTTTGTGCACCGCGACAGTATTCCGCATTTTTCGGCTTCGTGGTCGGAGACACCTCAACACCCTGATACCCCAGAGTCAACCAGCCTTTCATCCTGTCAAGAGCAGCCTTACTTCTAGGCCAAGTAGCCATCCACCTGGATCAGTGCATCTAAGAATAGCATCAGTGCCATTCAGGCAATCCACCACGCAGGCCTGCCCCAAATAGGGTTGCCAACTTTGTAATATTTAAAAACTGGACACTCCAGCAGAAGTGATGGAACCTCCCCTTCCATCCGAGAACCCGCCTCTTCCCCCAAGGACCCACCCCTGCCCCTTCCCCCAAGGATCCGCCCCTCCCCCACCCCTTCCCCAAAGACCCACCCCTGCCCCACAGGCCCCACCCCTGTTCGCTCCTCTTTCCCCCTCCCTTTGTCGCTCACTGCTTTTTCCCCCCTCCGCCCCTCCCTGTGTGAGTTGGGAGGGACCCGCCTGCAGGTAGGAGGTGGCTCGGGCGATGACTCAGTGCCTCCCTGCCTCCCCTGCTCGCAGTAACGGAACTTTGGGTGTCTGGTCAGTAGATCTGACTGGGCACCCTCAGGTCCCCTTTTTGACTGGACTCTCCAATTGAAAACCGGACCCCTGGCCACCCTAGTCTCCAACCACTCTTCTTTGATGGCAAAGCATCTGTCTAACAGGCTCATTCCCCACCAAGAGGGGTCCTTCCGGTGCACCCCTGAAGCCTTCAAGCCAGCGGCTATCATGTCTCCTGTGGAACAATCCCATAGCCAGCGTAAAGGTTTCTAAGGGCCTACATTACACCAGGGATATTCAAACCTCAAAGCTATCTTCTTTAAAGACTTACCCTGAGATTTCCAAAGGAGTCTAAGGGAGTTGGGCACATGACTCACCTTAGGCTCCTTGGAAATCCCTGCCTAACAGGTGAGGTTACGCCCACACCTACTTCCCATTGTCCTAGCTAGGGGATGCACATTCACAGCAGAGGGTGGAATTAGGCCAAAAAAACAACCTTGCTTGCTCTCACTTGCACTGGTGGGAATCAGAAGCCCATTGAAGACTCTGGAAACACACCAAGGTAAAACTGGACTAAGGAAGATCAGAGGCTACCCCCAAAGGGTTCAGTATGAATTAAGGAGAGGCCTGTAAATAGATTGTGGATGGATGAAAGTTCACTGTTAAAGTTCACCAGGTCCCATTGACTTCAGTGGAAAGACACCTGAAGGGGACCTAAAAAAAAATAAAAATAAAAATAAAAAATCAGGGAAAGGGTACTTAACTTTAGCAGGTGCTTAAATCTTAATGAAGCTTAACTGTTAGCATGTACATTGGTTCCATATAGGTCCAGCATACACTTACATGCTTTCTTGAAACAGGGCCGCATGGCAGAGAATCAGGCCTCGAAGGTACCGCATGCCACAAGCTACACTGAGCATCAGCTCCACAGAATAATCCCATTATTAGACCATCTTGTAGCTTTCAATAAGTTTCCCTTTGTCAAACTAAAATTGTGTCGGGGACACTGTGGCAGCAAGAAGAGGCAGCTGGGGTGATAAATGACTAGTGCGGGTTTGATTTCCTGCTGGGATCTCCAAACTCCTCTGCCTGAGGAGCATATTTCTGTCCCCCCACTGTGCATATGTATATGCAATTAATGTGCTCCCCCCCTTCCAGATAATACTTTAAGTTAACTCCCATGAGGCCTTCTAATCCTCACCATCTGCAGGGCCTTAGATAAACAGCTGAACTTCAGGATGTTGGCTCTTGGAGAAAAGGCTTGCGTTTCTATAGGATACCCGGGCACAAAGCAGGCGATAGCAGGCTGACAAAGCGGGAGAATGCTACCCGATTAGTTACACTGTGCACAGCCTCTGAGATAACGAACATCACAGGCTCTCTCTCTCTCTAGGCAGCACCGTGGAAGGGCTCCTGATTCTGTGCAGTGTCCCCTGGAAGCAACAAGGTTTCCTTGAAAAAGCCACCCAGAGCACAAAGTGTGCATATCCCAGCCTCTGCCACCACTACTTGCTTAATACAAAGCTTAAAATGCCCATCCACCGCCAATCCCATGGCATCTGAAATAGGGGAAGGGATATTGGGCTCCCTCACATGGATATTCTCCCCTCCCCACTGTTTTTTCTTTCAAATAAACTGTTGTCACAGGCTAGCCTAGAGAATTAACGATTCTCACTGAGAAGCAGCAGCCTGCATGTGGTGGTGACATAACCAACAGCATTGCTCCACTGTTAAACTGCTTGGCAAAGGTACAACATAAAGTCTTTTGTTCAATCAGACTGAAACACAACCCTATCATTCCCCACCACCCCCTCCCCATTATGCTAGAGAGCCGGTAAGCAAAAAGCAGGCTGCCTCTTGAGAAAGCACATTCGCTGGCAGATAACCAGTTCCACCACCCTAGATCCTGTTGGATTAAATACAGCTCGCGGAGGGGACGAAGAAGGGAAAAACAATGCAGCCAATTGTCTGGCACTTATTTGCCTTACGCTGCGGAGATCGGTAAAACGTTGATTGGCGGGTTAATGGAGCAGCAGCAGAACGGTGTCTGAACTGTTAGAGAGACTCCAGCTCTTGGGAAAAGCGATTGGTAATGTTAAGAAGTCAAGGCTACTTGACGTTTACACTAGTAAATAGACCTAAGTGGAGTGACTCTGAATTTATAGCAACGGGGCTGAGATCAGAATCTGGCTCCATGATTTTCTTTCTCAACCAAAACACTAGGTCTTTTCCCATCTCTTCATTTCCCACAATTCTACCCTTCCAGTCATTGTCCTCACTCTGTGCTAACATAGGGGGCAGGGATAGCTCAGTGGTTTGAGCATTGCCCTGCTAAACCCAGGGTTGTGAGTTCAATCCTTGAGGGAGCCACTTAGGAAACTGGGGTAAAAATCTGTCTGGGGATTGGTCCTGCTTTGAGCAGGGGTTTGGACTAGATGACCTCCTGAGGTCCCTTCCAACCCTGATATTTTATGATCTATGTGTCAACATACAGCCGCCAATTCATTTTTGCGGACGAGTGCAGCCCAGTTCAGGGAAAACCTCTAACTCCAAGCAAGAAACCCCCTAATGGTGGGTTTCGTTATTTTGCTTCATACACAAATAACAGCCAGTGTTTTTCCTACACAACCCTCCATGCACTACCATCCCCATTTTACAGACGGGGAAATGGAGGCACAGAGAGGTGAAATGACTTGCCCATGGTGACACAAGGCGTCTGCAGCAGAGCCAGGAACGGAACATAGATCTCCTGAGTCCCAGTCCAGTGCTCTATCCTCTAGATGATTTTTAACTGGATATTATTCAAAATAAAACAAAACTATGGGCTGCATTCACCACTGATTTACACCAGTTTTATACCAGGGAGACTCCCCTGAAAACAAAGGCATCCAGCTGGCACTAAACTGGTTTCAATGGAGTTACAATGGCACCGAGTGGTGCACTGGTGAATCAGGCCCCATAGTTCAGTTTTTAATCAAAGCAATAGCACTCCCAGGACTTTTGCTTTTCCATTGTGTGTCGTTGCTACTGGGAGGGATCAGCTCCCCGCCACTTCCCAGAGCTCTCAGCAGAGTCTGCTGGAAAGTGACTGAATGAGTGGTCTGGGGCCGGACGCAAGACAAGCCAGTTGTCTCCTGGGCGTCATGAAAGGCAGGCAAGTTGCCTTTGGCACGGCGATCCAGTCTGCAGCGGAAATGCTAATTTCTCAGGTTAGACAGGAGGACACCCACACAGAGCCAAGTTACTGCTCTGGGCGTGTGCACATGCGCAGGGAGACCACACCGACGGTCACAGGAGCTGCTCCTACACTAGCTAGGATCCAAATGACACAGTGCTCCTAACCCCGAGTTGACAATGATCACTGCTTGTGGTCAGGAAGAGATTTCTCCCAATCATGCAGGGCTCCCCAATGAACATGCGAGCAGAGGGGTTATGCCTTCCTCTGAAGTGTTCAGTAAAAGATTGCAGACAAGATGGGCCATTGCTCTGTTCCCTAATGCAGTGGCTGTTATATTCCACCCTGATCAATGCAGGGTACAGCAAGGAACAATCCTGCACTGACCCCAAGGAGATAGATGAAATAATAGGCCTTCCCCTCCGCCCAACACCTAATTTCTACTGTTCTGTCTAGTTCAGGTGAGCTCTGATAGAGTTAACCAACTCATGCTTCAGGGAATCAGCTGATCACTGCAGGGGGCAGGAAGGAATATGATCTATTCCCAGGGACCTAGTGGCTAGGCAGGAGTTCTGCAGAAAAGGACCTAGGGGTTATAGTGGATGAGAAGCTGGATAGAGTCAACAGTGTGCCCTTGTTGCCAAAAAGGCTAACAGCATTTTGGGCTGTATAAGTAGGGGCATTGCCAGCAGATCATTCCCCTCTATTTGGCATTGGTGAGGCCTCATCTGGAGTACTGTGTCCAGTTTTGGGCCCCACACTACAAGAAGGATGTGGAAAAATTGGAAAGAGTCCAGCGGAGGGCAACAAAAATGATTAGGGGGCTGGAGCACATGACTTATGAGGAGAGGCTGAGGGAACTGGGATTATTTAGTCTGCTGAAGAGAAGAATGAGGGGGGATTTGATAGCTGCTTTCAACTACCTGAAAGGGGGTTTCAAAGAGGATGGATCTAGACTGTTCTCAGTGGTACCAGATGACAGAACAAGGAGTAATGGTCTCAAGTTGCAGTGGGAGAGGTTTAGGTTGGATATTAGGAAACACTATTTCACTAGGAGGATGGTGAAGTACTGGAATGGGTTACCTAGGGAGGTGGTGGAATCTCCTTCCTTAGAGGTTTTTAAGGTCAGGCTTGACAAAGCCCTGGCTGGGATGATTTAGTTGGGGATTGGTCCTGCTTTGAGCAGGGGTTTGGACTAGATGACCTCCTGAGGTCCCTTCCAACCCTGAGCGGTTATTAGACAGATGGACCATTAGGTCTATCCTGATATGACAGATCCCATGCTTTTACATTACTATGTCTGACTTTTAACCTCCATGTTTCTGAGGTACAGATGGGACTGATCATTTTATGGCACACCAGGATTTTATGATGAGAAGTAGGAAGTGCAATGTCTTTTCCAAGCAGAGTCCTACCAGATCTGGAAACTCTTTCAGGTTAATTCTACATAAGATGTGCTATCATGCAACATAGGGAGCAGAACCTGCCCTGCGTAATAGCATCCCTTCTGAGAGGCAGGCAGTTTTAAAAGCACTACCTTCCGTTCATTCTGCTTTGCCAAGAGGGAGGATGCGGGAAATATTTGGATGTCTGTATACACTCCGGGTTACTCCGAGCATTTGGTCTAGGCCCAAAACTGCAAAGAGCTGTTCCATAGCTTGGTTTGCATGAAACTCGCTGCTAATTTTACAATCAGTCTTTGATCATCTCTTTGAGCACGTGTAGAGAGAGAAGATGGTTTTGCCTGTGAGCACATATGGCTTGCAAGATTTGTCTGGGCCAGGGAGATTGCCTTTGTTGCCATGTGCGAGGGTGACCAGAAAGCAAGTGTGAAAAATCAGGACAGGGGGTGGGGGGTAATAGATGCTTGTACAAGACAAAGCCCCAAATATTGGGACTGTCCCTATAAAATTGGGACATCTGGTCACCCTATTTACCCAACAGCTTCCTATCTAGGGAGGCAGTGTGGTCCACATGGAGAGAGAACTGGACTAGGAGCCTGGAGATGTGGCTTCTCTTCCTAGCTCTGCTACCAGCCTTACGTATGACCTCTGGCAAGTCACTTCATCTCTCAAGGTCTCAGTTTCCTTATCTAAGAAATGGGGACAAAAATACTTGCCTTCCTTTCCAGAGGCCTGGATTTTTAAAGGTATTTAGGCACTGCTGTGCTCAGCATGACAATGCCTTGCTAATTTAGGAGACTAATTTTCATTTTCAAAAGGCATTTAGAGCCAAACCCTCCCCTGCACCCCCCAATTAGTTCGATGTTGCAATGCTGACCACTGTGTTGCCAGCACAGGTGTGCTCGAGGACAGCAACAGTGGGTTCGTTGCCCGGTGTGCTTCGCGTCAATGAACACACCAGGTGGAGAAGCTGGTAATGCCTGGTGACGTCAACAACTGCGTGCCTCAATACCTTTAAAAATGTCAACCACAGTGCTTTGGAGTTTATAGATCAAGAGCCCTCTATAAAGCTAAACACTGGTTTGAACAACAAGCAGAACTTTTCCCCACTTTCAGATCTCAACTTCAATCAGCCCATTTCTGAGTTTCTAGAGAGTCTGGATAACATCTTTGTTCCCCAAAGACCCTATTTTGGATTTCACATGCCTTTGTATTTCCCAGTGAGACACAACCCGGAAATCTGATGGGAAAGGCTGTTCTAGCAAGATAGTCTGTTCCACTCTGA
Source organism: Trachemys scripta elegans (assembly GCF_013100865.1). Classification (NCBI taxonomy): domain Eukaryota; kingdom Metazoa; phylum Chordata; order Testudines; family Emydidae; genus Trachemys; species Trachemys scripta. Next base: position 145,399,774 of record NC_048299.1, read on the forward strand.
CTCATGGGGTTCGGATAATTCCATTAAGACAAGTGGCTTGGCCACATTTGGAGCCAGATCTGAATTTTCAGCACCTCAAAGTTTGGGGTGTTTTAGACACACTACTGCCAACCCTAAGCACTCGGGAACCCTGACTCAGGTCCCCCAAAACAGGATCAATATGGGCCCGGTCTTTATTTGGTTTTTGACCAGGTAGGGGTCATTTTTCAAGCTTTTCCCCACAATTGTGAGGGCTAGAAACTTACTTTATAAAAGCAAATAAACTCCCCTAAGATCCTCTCATAATCCCCTGACTCCAGGAGCTGGGGCTGCAAGAGAAACGCCAAACAACATGAGAGTTGCAATACTGTCGAGAGGATCTAGCCCATTGTAGAGGCTAACCATGAGATTCTGCTCAGACCACACACCTATGGATCTTATTCACATCTAGGATTTTGATTCAGGCCCATCTCTTACAAGCATCACGACTTGTGGGTGCTCTAGCTAAATTCGCACTTGGAACACTTGGAAATACCTCATTACCAGGTATTGTGTGCCTGAAAACTGATGCCCCCGATTTTCTATAACCCTCACTAACACACTCAAGTGGACTACACACTTGAGTCCAGTTAGTCATGTGCACAAGCCTGAGCAGGCTCAAGTCTTCAGTGCAGCCAAATGTCTGGCATTGTCCTTCCCAAAAGACCCAGTGAAACTTAAAATCCCCAACTCTCAGGACCAGGAGCTTACGCTATCAAACCGATCGGCCAGCTCAACCACAGGGAATAAGGGTGACCAGATAGCAAATGTGAAAAATCAGGACAGGGGATGGGGCGTAATAGGAGCCTATGTAAGAAAAACAAATATCGGGACCGTCCCTATAAAATCAGGACATCTGGTCACCCTACAGGGAATGGGCTGGATCTGCTCCATTTTCAAGAAAGACTCCATGCAAGTTCTAATCTGTTCGGGAAGACAGAATTTACTACGGGGCATGTGGGCCATGTGCTTTCCTTTGTGCGTCTGGCTAAGGACAAAAGCAGGTTTTGGCGGGCTGGAGGGAGGGGCGGGCCCACTCACACATGCTCCAAGGTTTAATGCAGGCTCCATATGTTAGGGTCATTAGGCTGCCATCCATTTATTCTGGCTTTTATGCATCTCTCGAGCTCTGCTTTGTTGTGTGCAGGACAGGAAAATATCTCCATTCAGGGCTTTATCCTGACAAAAGGTTTTCTCCTTCTATTTACTCTGGTGTCTTATTACAAGCGAGAAATAAATTTCAGATACGGTCAGGTAAATTCCAAGGGCCTGATCCTGCAAACACTTTAAGCGCATGAGTAACTTTATTCCAGTTAGCAGTCCAGTGCACTAGAGTTACTCACCCGGTCCAGTGTTTGTAAAATCGAACCTTTGCCTCGTGTTCTTTATACACAAGTGGCCAGTAAATCTGGTTGAAAAAATGTTTTTCAGTGGAGAAAAATCACTAAAAAAATTGGCATTTTTTTTTTTGAGTTTGTCAATAAAATGAAAACCTGAAAATTGGAACAATTTCAGGGGCTGGGATTCTGTTGTTGCAAAAATGGAAATTATGTTTTTCAGGGGGATGGGATTGCCCTCCAAGCCATTAGCAAGTAGGACTTTATTCAGGGGGACACAGTAATATTAGTAAATTCCATCAGAAGAGGCTAGAGCAGGGGTAGGCAACCTATGGCACGCGTGCCAAAGGCAGCACACAAGCTGATTTTCAGTGCCACTCACACTGCCCGAGTCCTGCCCACCGGTCCAGGGGGCTCTGCATTTTAATTTAATTTTAAATGAACCTTCTTAAACATTTTAAAAACCTTATTTACTTTACATACAACAATAGTTTAGTTATATATTAGAGACTTATAGAAAGAGACCTTCTAAAAAGGTTCAAATGTATTACTGGCACGCGAAACCTTAAATTAGAGTGAATAAATGAAGACTCGGCACACCACTTCTGAAAGGTTGCCGACCCCTGGGCTAGAGACTGAGCACTGGCAGCAGGATATGCTGTTTGAATAATGGGCAACATATAACGAATAGTTCTGCATTCAGTTTCCAGAGGTGCTCAGCTCCCTGCAAGGGGAGGATGGGGGAGAAATCAGGCTCAAAATCTGCAATTTTGATTTAAGAGCTATGTAAAAGGTACGTATTAATCATTAATAACCATAGCCCTGGTATCTGATTATGGCTTCTGTCTGATAAGCCACAGAAAATTCCATGTTATAGTTGTGAAAAATATTGACAAACAATTTCACTGAATATTTAGATTATTTTTGTTTGTTTTAAACACAAAAATGTGTTTTGTTTAATATCAAATTGAAACTGTACATTGGTTTTGGTTTTCAAAAGCTACAATGAAAGAAACATGTTTTGTTTTAAAATTTTTAGTTAACTGCCCCCACACCCAAACATTTTGATTTTAATGAAACTGCAATTCCCCCCCCCCCCCCCCCCAGTGAAAAACATGTTTCGACCAGTTCTATACATTGGTATTTTCCAGACTGTTAGACAAATGCTTACGAGGACTTACAAGCTCGAATTCTCAGCTTGTGCAAACACACACGTCTACATTGACTTCCACTGCGTTTTACTCATTTACAACAGCAGCGAATTTGACCTATAGTCTCCAAAGGGTTAAAGCTTGAGAGACTAATGAGTAATCGTCACAATACCCCTTTTAGGTAGGTTTCAGTGTCCCCATTTCCCAGCGGGGCAAACTGAAGCACATAGCAGGGTTTTGTTTGCATATTTGTTTTAAGTAATCTGTCCCAGGTCATACTAGGCCCCATGATTCCTAACGCCCAGGCTTCTTACTCACATCACTGAATAACACCGTATCTCAATTTCCAGGCCAGTGACTGTAAATGTAGCAAACATTTGCCTTTATTTCTTTTTATACCAAGGGTCACAATAGTGCCAGAAATTCTCCAGAAGCAATAGACACTCGGAAAGCCAGTGAGGTTGGCAAAGAGATCTGACTGGGCAACATGCTTATTTTGCTCCAAGCGACATTAAAGTCAGGGAAAAAAGGTGTGTGCACAAAAGTGATTTATGACACAACTGCTTTTCCAGAAGCCACGATGCTTGTTTCTTGCAAGCCCCAGATTGACATCCAGCAGGGTTAACGGTTTAGTGTTGAGGGGAGCTCTATCTGTGCAAGTGAGTATCTAAGCTCACACCCACATCCTGGGTTTATGACAGACATCTGTGAGGGGTAACAGTCTTGGAAACACTCTGGCATTAAGGAAACATTCCTTAATGTTAGTAAATCATTCCTCTCTAGACACAGGGAGAAGGGGTGGATTTTCACCCTGAGGAAGATATTTATCTAATGGGATTAGGGAAACATCACAGCATTAACCACGCAGCTTCCAGTGTATCCCGGAAATAGGGAGGGGTTTATACAGCTAAGAAGAAAACAAAAACAAAACCAAGCTTAGAATGTTGTGGCAGAACCTACGCTGTTACCATCTATATCCCAGTAGCACCTACAGGCCACAGCTACAGAGCCCCATTGGGCCACGCACTGTACAAACACATAGCAAAGCAGTCTCTGCCCCAAGGAGCCCACCGGTTAAACAGACAAGTCACATAGGGTGGGAAAAAGGAAGGATTATCATCCCCATTTTACAGATAGGGTACTCTGAGGCACAGAGAGATTAAATGGCTTGTCCAAAGCAAGACAGGGAGTCTGCAGCAGAGTTTGGGGAGTCTGACAAGCAGTCCTGGGTTTGCAATGGCGCCAGTGACGCCATGGAGCGGGGCCCATGCTCAGAAGGGGCTCCAGCCTGCTCTGCTTTCACTGCGCCCCACCAGTCTCCCCAGAGCTGAGCCATCTGGGACTGGTGCAGAAGCCTGACCAGCCTCAGCCAGTTGGGTGGGGAGAACAGTGTGGGGAGATTGGCTGGGGCCCTCCAAGCAAGTGTGTCTTGAGGGAACCCAGCCGAGACAGGCCCTGGCCTGGCTGATTGCGCCACTCCCAAGGGGCCAGAGTGATTCCTGGCCCCGGGACCAGCCCTGGCTGCGCTGCTGGATCAGCCTGGCCAACGCAGTCACCTCCCAGCAGGGCCGGTGAGTGCGGCCAGCAGGCAGGGCGTGGGGGAGTGGGTCTGTGTGGCGTCTCTCAGGGGTCGCTGGGCTGTGAGGGGGCAGGGAAGATGTGTGTGTTGGGGCACTAGGGAATGGGGATTCTGTGAGGGGTGCTGGGCAGGGGTGGTGTTGTGCAGGGCTCTGTGCATTTGTAGAGGAGGTCTGGGGGGGGGCACTGGGCATAGTGGGTCGGGGGGGTGTTCATGTTGGGTGGGTGGGGGAATATGTGGCACAGCCTGGGCGCACCCCCAAGGGGAAGGGACACGCTGGCAGCACAGGGCCAGGCAGGCTAGTGTGCATCTGGCAACTGCTGATTTGTAACTAGTGCCCTCGCACTCGACTGGGTATAGTGGGGAGGCCCCTGCCATGCCCCACTGCCTCTGCCTGGCCCCTCGCTCTGGGGCCTGACCTCCCCACGCCATGGCCTCCATGGAGGCCCACAAAAAGTGAATGCAGCCCTGCTGGCAGGTGTCATTCCAGCCCCCTGTCCCATCAGGCCATTCTTCCTTCCTGAGGGAAGAAGTCACTCGGTTTTAAACCCCGCAGAGGTGTGAGGTGCTGGCCTCAGGGCCGGCTCCAGGCACCAGCTGAGCAAGCTAATGCTTGGGGTGGCAGATTGTTGGAGGCGGCATTCTGCCCAACCCTAGGGCGGCACGGCCACTTTTTTGTTTGTTTGTTCTTGTTCCGCTCCGGCCGCCCTGTAGGGGGCGGCGGCACGGAGGACCAGAGCGCCCTGCAGGGCAGTCCTCTTCCTTCCCTCCCTGCCGACCAGAGCGGAGCCCTCGTGGCAGGCAGCGGCGCAGCGGGAGGGGCTGCGTGGCAGTGCCCCTGCTGTAGCCCTGGCCGCCCCCTTCCCGCCAGCTCCCTCTCTCCCTCCCCCTTCCCCCCCCCAGCCGGTCCCCCTGTACCCGTGCTCTGGCCGCAGCACAGGTTGTGTGTTTTTTTGTTTTTGTTTTTTGCCATTCTGGCCGCCCCGTTTTTTGTTTGTTTGTTTGTTTTTGCTTGGGGCGGCCAAAAAGCCAGAGCCAGCCCTGGCTGGCCTATCCCCTCAGCACAGCAAGGGCCCACAGCCACACCCAGAGTCTTTCAAGTGCTTCTCCCAGAGTGATTCAAACAGAGCTTGCAAACCACCACCAAACTCACAGCTCAGGCTGCCAGGACCCAGAGTCCGATCACTCAGGTCCCCTCTCTCTTTATTCCAGGGTCAGGGTCAGGCACAGGACCCAGCCTCCTTCTTGCAGGTTCCTTCTATGGCACTGTCTCAGCCCTTTTATAGGGAACACCAGGCCCCTTCCCAGCTGGGTCTGATCATCAAACAGGGCTGGCTGGCCTCAGGCCTTTAAAGAGACAAGACCTCCCCCCGCTCTCCCACCCCCCGACACTTGGGGAAAACATCTTTGTGAAAATTCATTTTCCCACCAGTCCCAATAGAAAGGATTAGGGGCCCTTTTATCCTGAAGTAATAACATTGTAACAAGCAGGCAGCTACAGAGCTTCAAGCATAACCAATCCCGGTCTCTGGACTGGGTAAGAGGTCTCCTAAGTGGAGATGTTAATGCCTCTTAACCTGGCTATGCAATTCCTTCCTCTCCACAGCAACCAAGCAGTTATCCTTAGCACAAAGTGATGTCTTAATCATGAACTATGCTCTCAGTGCAATGAATTTCCCTTTTAAGAGAGGCGAGCGAGATCTGCGGTCCCTATATTCCAGGCTGTTTTAATTTCTACAGGATGCCGCAGATTAGGACATCAGATAACAACAGTAACAACAGCAACAAACATCCCGATCCCACGGAGGCTTGCAGGCTTCATTTCAGAATCAGGAACATTGCTAAGCGCTGTTGCGAATCCGGACGTGAACTGCACACACAGGGCATTTTCCCATTGTCCCTGCTCAAGCCTGGCTCACACTCTGTAGACACCCGGAACGCCTGAAATACAGACCCATCATCTGACAAAGCTTCACTCCCCAAGGTGACTGGTTTAGGCCCCGATTCAGCAAGATACTTAAGCATGTGCTTAATTTTGAGCATACATCAACCAGGCTACACCCGCGGCTAAAGGTAGCCGCGTGCTTATGTGCCTTGCTGATTTGCAGCCCTGTGCCCTGAATGATGCGCCTCAGAATGATTTGGGTCTATCCTGCAAAGGAAAGGTGGTGGCTTGAAACCCCAACTCTTCTGTCCACTCATAGAAAAGGAAGCAACAGGTACCCACACCACCGCTAAGTTTTCTCTGCAGGAATCCCTACTGGAGCTAGGACAGGATAGATCAGAATCCATGTCCATTGGGTCCCTCATCTTTCCAGGTAGGCTGTCAACAAGGGAGCCAATTAGCACTGACTGAGAGGCTGGGGCTTTCTTGGACGCTCGTCCCCCTGGGAAATAAACTGAGGCTCACCCAAAACCATTCCACACAAGGCACCAGAGGGGCCAGCAAATGGTGATGCCTTTTGGTCAATACTGACTCAGGCCTAATTCAGAGATGAAAGACACCATATCTCATTACCAACCCCACAGTTTTTCTAGTGACTCATATATATTTTTTAAATCTGCTTGGTTGGTGTAGTTCCCAGCATGCACAGATGCTCTTATAGAACCAAGCATTAACGTGTACACGTCCCTGGGCATCTGACAGCACTGAGCTTCCTTCGTCCTTCAGTTACTTGGGCAGCCGTTTGATTTTGACAAATGCGAGGCAGGATAAACTGGAGGAGCCCACGCGGCCACAGCTAAGAGGTCAAGACTTTACACTGGGTGATCCTCTATTGTATGGTATTTAAAGTCGACGCACTGCCTTCCTAACGGTTAACCCATCTGCTGCACAAAGAACGTCTGAGCGCATCAATTGGTTTAGGGGGGGGAAAATTCCCTGTAAGCAGATAAGAGAATCAGTAGCTGCTGTGTAATCTGGCGGCGTTGCTTTCCGACCATTAATACGGCACATTGTCTCCAAGATCCTCAGTAAGACAGCACAGTGAGCTCAATATCCGCTTAGTCACCTACACACCATCTGCTGCGAGTGGCAGCAGGATCAAGGAGATGGATTTGGGGAGTGGAAGCCTCTGCATAGCAGCCGCAAGCTGGCATTGGGGGAAACAGACCCAAAAAATTCCCCTCTGTATTAGTGCACCCAGAACTAACTCAATAAAGCGACGGGCCCAGCAAACAGGGCAACTAGAGTGGGTGCCAGAAGACCTGGGTTCCATTCCTGGCTCTGTCGATGACCTGTTGTGTAACTGTGGGCATCTCAGCTTCCCCATCAATAAAATGGGCATCATAATACCTGTCCTGCAGGGTAAAGTGTGTTGAAACCTGGAGATGAAATGTGTCATATGCTATGATTCACTGATGAAGATGACCTTCCTTGTCCATCTCTCTGGATTGCTCCTGACATGATGCAGTCCAGTTTTAAGAGGATCAAGGTTTGTGTTTCCACCCCTTCCCACACACTAGTATTTGCTGTAGCATTTTCCATGTTATTTTATCAACTTTCTCCTTTTCTTAATTTTATCCCATTGCTCTTACTTATACTCTCCTGTACGACCCATAATCATCCTTCTCTTGGCTTAGTGAACACATCCATCCACCTCCCTTAGTTCTAGCTCAGCCAAGTTATATAGAGCTATTTTTCCCCATAAATTATTCTTTATTATTTGTATTGTGCTAGTGCCCAAGAGCCCCAGTCATGACAAAAAGATAGTCCCTATATCCCACAGAGAAAACCAATCTTAGAAGCCGCATAGGGCCACTCTTGTCAGCTGCTCATGTAAGATTTTGGACCCAAATGGTGAGGATGTCACAAATTTAGATAATCTTATGAGATTTCTGGCACTGTGGCTGGTTAAAATCTCATGAGATCAGCAGTTTTGGTGGCCAGGTTTGGCTGAAAATGTGGCAGTAAGGCTACTGTGGAGTGATTTCACTTGCTAGCCAAGTCAGAACTAGAAAACAGGCCCCTGCTGCTTTTGAATTAAAATTGTACAGGCAGAGATAGAGTGCCCAATCATCAATTGGCGTAAATTCGCATGGGTCCACTGATTTCAGTAGCGCTACATCAATTTATTCAAGTGGATGACCTGGCTTTCAAATCTGAATGCTCCTGAAATTTGAAAGGGTAGAGATTCAAATTCCTTGTTTTGGGCCCGCTGTACTTACGATGTTTGCCCACAGCCTTCCATCAGGCTAGCAGCATCAGAAATAGAACCCTGGTGTCCTGACTCCTAATCTTACCTCGTGACCCCAATCTACACTTGTTCTGCAGCCAACTTGCTTTAGCCTGACTCCAGTTTTCTTCCCCAAAGCATTTGGACCAGCTTTCTCTGATGCAGCTGTCGCTACAGCTGGAATGCAGCAATTCTAACATACATGATAGTGAGGTCTGGGTCTAATGAAGTCACCCGATCACAGATTATTTTGCTTAGCAAACTGTGCTCCCCCAAAACGGGTGGTGTATTTGCTGTTGGAAGGGCAAAGCCCAGTTTGGCACCAGCTGAGGTGTGTCCGATGCCTCCCTGTCGTAATGACAGGTCCATTATTCTAAAACAACATGCGTCATTTTGTCTGGATTAATTTCAGGAGATGAACGTCACATGCACACAGAGCGTTTCTTGTTATATTAATCTGACACAGGAAGGAAGAGGGTCAGGTGATCTTGGACATCCTTAGAGATTTTTTGAGGTTTTTAAGGTCAGGCTTGACAAAGCCCTGGCTGGGATGATTTAGTTGGTGATTGGTCCTGCTTTGAGCAGGGGGTTGGACTAGATGACCTCCTGAGGTCCCTTCTAACCCTGATATTCTATGATTCTATGACTTTGTCGGGACTTTCTCATGGGAGTTTTATTTGAGGCTTTATGTACTAAATATTTCTACAGCGCCGGTCAGCTGCGGATCTCACAACAGCCACCTAAGGGAGATGAGTTATCACCATTTTGCCAGGTAGGTAAAATGACATGGCGTTGGATGACAGGCCCGTGCTCCAATGATAGGCTCAAGAACAGAACCCAGGACCAACTATTGGCCGTCCCCAGCTCCCACCACTGGATCACGCCCCACTCCCAACTTAGAGAGCTCTGATGGGAACACACAGGGCTTGTCAACACTTGAAACGCTACAGCCCTTGGAAGCCGACGTGAGTCTTTCCATTGATTTCCTCTGGCTTCGGATCAGGCCCTTAGCATCAGCATTGGGGGAGTTCCTGGGGCTTTGTTACTGGCTTGCTCTTCACGCCACATGCCAGGACTAAAGGAGGTCAGACTGCCCTTGCCTGTTTGCAATTTTACTGTCCTGGAGGGTCCGGGGGGTTGGTTTTTTTGCTGCCCCAAGGCCTTCAGGATACAGGAGTCGATAAACCCATATTGACCGAGCTCCCTGGCTAATTAGGTTATGTACTTGGCTCTCCTCCTCTGGCTACTCCCCCTCTTCAAGGGTAACAGCCCATTGGCTGGCTGCCCACTCACCAGCAAGAGCAGACTAAGCAAGTTCTCCTGCAGGCTACCACCTCGTGTACTAGGGGTTTGGACCCCCGTGCGCTCCTAACATATTTCCCAGGCATCTCCCACTATCTGGCAGCCTACATGTCCCAGAGACGCTTTCTCTCTTTCTAATGAAAAGCTGTTGGAACTGTCCCTTCCTGGGACATATAGGGATTCAGGGAGGCCTTTGCGGGATGCACCATGTTTTCCGAGCCTCAGAGGATTCTGGGAGACATGGTCTCCTGTGAAAGCTACTAGTGTTGAAAGCAGCTAGTGTACTCTCAATCCGGTGGTTCTTTGCCCAGTCCCGGTGCAGGCCCACAGACACACGGAAACTTCCAAGAGATCAGCTCTCTTTTTGCAGTGAGCACAACAGGAGTTGGTGGGTGCTGGAAAAATCCGACCCTAAGTAGCTACCCTGGGAAAACTGAGGCCTAAGCGACTTGCCCAATGTCAACTCGCAAGTCAGGCGTAGAACCTAGGTCTCCTGGTGCTTTCTTGCACACCCTACCCGCTGGGCTATGCAACCTGCCTAACGGAACAGAGATAACTGTTAGTCTCTCCCACGGAGAGGTGGGCTGGTGTTTGTTTTTATAGGCTGCATGGCATCTGGCTACCACCACCTCTGATGTGACACAAACCCACAAAGACATTGCTAGCACCTCTGGAGATAGCCTGGGCCTGGAGAAGATCCCACCATGTTCCATTAGCATGTGGCATGAGGCCCCCTAATTCTGTTTGACCCCCCTAACATTTTAATCAACACTTATTACTATTTGTGTTACTGTAATGCCTAAGAGCCCCAGTCGGGGACCAGGACCCATTGTGTTAGGTGCTCTACAAATGCAGAACACACAGTCCCCACCAAAAAGGTTTTCAGGTGCCCTGTAGCATGGACATCCTGCCTTAAATGGAGCCTTTCACTGGAAGGGTTTTTTGGATTAGGTATAAAATGGAGGTCCTGACCATTAGTAACTATTAAAAGAGCTTAGGGCCCCTTATGCAAGAGTCAGGTTATTAACTTTAAGCGTCCTGCACAGATTCCAGCTTTGGTCATTATCTATCACATTACTTTCTGCCTACCTCAGTTCCCCTGGTAGTTTTACTTGAACATGGAACTTCCATCTCACTTGGGGACAACATGTGGCAATGGATGGGACCAGGAATCAGTGAAATTGGGTTCTATTCCTAGCTGCGTCATCTTGGGCAATTCACTGAACTCCTCCGGGCCTCGGTTTCCCCATCTGTAAAGTATTGACTCACCTTAGTGAAGTGCTCTGAGAGCACTTTAGCAGCTGCTGTATTTCATCCCGGAGGTGGCTGCACCTCACAGGGGGTGAAATGATTTTTGTAAGAGTCCCAGACACAGCGCTGGTATCAGCACACACAACTCTACTGACATCAGTTGGTGACAACAACAAGCTTCCGGTTATGGAGTTATTCTTTGTACTGCCCTCTGTACCTGCCAGAATGACCTGGTTTCGACCTCACCTGTCTGACTCTCCCTCTAGACCTCGCCTGCTTTCACATACACCCGGAAGGCCATTGCTATAAATGTGATCAGAGATACGAGAGTTAGAAACTAAACACTTGCTACAGATACCAAAAAGACACTGCCTCAGGATTCCAGTATTTGTCTGGGGAAACACGGGGCAAACTGCAAAACACACAGGCAAAGTTATCCAAGACAACACTGGAACGTTTTTTTAGCACAATCAGTGTATTTGTGTCCTCTTCAGGTATGTCTACACTGCATACTGACCCCACACTCTGACTGAGGTTTGAACCCAAGCCTCCCTTCTGTCCACACACAAATCAGTCTGACTCAGGACAGCGAGCATTCAGAACCCGAGTCCTAGGACTATGCTAGGGGGCTGGTCAGAGCCTGAGCCCCATTGCATTTTGGGGCCAAGCTTTGCCATTCTGCAGTGTGGATGCAGATTAAGTGGCAGACGTGAGTCAGAAGGTCTGTGTAGCGCAGTATGGATGTTAGCATGGCCCAGAGACCTAGGTCCAGCAACTGTAAACCCAGGTTTACTATGCAGTGTGGACACTCAAGCATGGTCTTGGAAACACCGAATCCATAAGCCTGTGTCCGATGGGACCCAGGCTTAGTGTGCAGTATAGCCAGACCCTTAGCCTGCAGCTGTTTTCATGTCGGCCTTATCTACACTGGGATTTCAACCAATAGCGTAGCTACAATTGTGTAGCTATGGAGTTTGCCACAGGGCACTACATTGCTAGCTGAAATCCCAAGGACCTCATGCAAATACCCAAATCATTCTGCTAGGGAAGGGTGTAGTGTAAGACCCGACGCAGCACGGGGAGAACGCCCACTGAAATCTTGGTCCTGAGCAGCGAGGTGATTTTTGCATCCACCTATTGGACTGTAGCATAAAAGGATGAGTCAAGTCAACAGAGACGCCCATTGAGTACAATGGGGTTGGATCAGGCCCTAAGGGAACAAGTCTGGTTCTGGGAAGAATATGCACAATTTCGACTTTGTACCTAGGGCAGTGGCAGTGTTTCTTTCCAGCCAGCCACAGCCAAGACCCCTTTGCTATTAGCCAGGCTCGTGTTTATCTGCTGTTAGGCAAGCCCAGCGGTTCCCAACCTTTTTGCCGGCCTGACCCTACTTTGAGACGTATTGATTCCCGCAACTCCATCACGACACCGCTAGACTGCTGGAGGTTGGACCAGATGCAGCTCCTCTGTGGGCCCCCAACGGAAAGCCGAGCTCTAGAAAATGGCCTCCTCCATGCGGTGTGACCTTGCCCATACGGTGCACGCGAGGTCGTGCTGCACGGAGAACGCCATTTTGTAGAGCCGGTCCGGACGCGTTCGGATTTGGTTCATACATTCAGCTGGGATCGTGATCCCATCCCTGATGGCACAACCCCAAGTCCCACAGTTTGGGAGCCGCTGATCTAGCTCTGAATTGCCTAGATTGCTTGGTTTCCAGTTTATGGCGCACCTGGCAGGTTCCCAAGTATCTGTTGTTTTGAACGACACACATTCTTCTTATTTCCATTATCTTTACTCTCTATAAGGCCTAGGATCTGACCTGCTTTCCCCCCTTCACTTACTATTTTTAGTAAAACAGGCATTCTTCGTAGCTCTGGCGTTATCTTTATTGCCTTAATATCTGCGGCACATCTCCGTTTTATCACGCTGAGCTATGTGGATAATGCTGGCCTAGGAGAAAGAGCACTGCTATGTCATTCATCCTTAGATAATCGGTTTCTCTCTCTCGCTCAAGCTGCCGTGAAGACTTTTCTGCACGAAGGACATAAACAATAAATTGGTCACAGGGCTTTTTCTCCAAGTAACTTATAGGTGGGTCTCATCACCCCTACTTCCCATGGAAACTGAAGTGATGTGCCCAGGATGATCTCTGAAGTGAGGGGTAGAACCTGGAGTTCTACTTCTGCTGCTTGGAGCATTAGACAATTCTCCCTCCCCAAACCGGCCATCTTGACTCCCCCACTCTGCTGCCTTGACCACTAGAGAACACTGTCTCTCTGAACCAGGAAGAGAACTCTGCAATCCTTACTCCATTGCCCCATCCCCCGCCTTCTCATTATTTCAGGCTGCAACAAAATGGCAAAGTAGGAAGAGAATGGGAAGCGGAGGCACGAAAGGTGACCAGAGAAAGGTCTCCCCGAGCCCTCTTGTTGCATCATTGTAGAGTTTGGCGCTGACCAAATGGGAAGCACCATTAATTCAGAGGTATCATCTGTAGATATTAAGACCAGAAGGGCCCATTCTGATCACCTAATCCGACCTGCAAACGCAGGCCAGACAACTAAGGAACTCTGATTACAGATGCTACAGAAGCAAAGTGCAATTGATCAAACCTGATGCTTTTAACGAGACGGCACGCCTACAGAAGGCAAAGGGAGTTGTGCCCACATTAGCCCTGCCAGATAAGGCGTGCTGGACTTTTTCCATGGCAAATCAACGTGTGCTTTATGGAGGATGGGGACGAGGGGGAGTTAATTATTAAAGGGAGAGCAGAATTTTCAAGCACTAGGGCTTGTTCTAGCCCTGCCTGGCAACAGGTGTGCCGATCACCTGGTGTGCACCTGGTAAAATCTGCTCCACGCAGGCCCCGCCACAGCTGTGACATGCAGTTGCCTCTCAGAAGCACGATCTAGCCTTTCCTTTGCCCGGTTCTCCGTTAGCTGAAGGGTTTCCATTCCCCTTCATGATCCAAACTGCCCGACAATTATAAATCACGCGTGACTCCCAGTTACATATGTTTCCTTGCCACGCCATGCGTCCTGCCATCACCTCTCGCGCTGGTATGCCCTGCTAACAGATGGTGCCCTTTGGCATCACATGGGAGAGTCCCAGCAGTTTCAGGAACTGAAGCCAATGGTGACACACCAGTTTCAGCTTGCTGATGAGCTCAGAGGGGGGTTCCCCCTTGTCACACTCCCATGACATAGGGCTGTGAGACCTCCAGCGGCAGTTGTCCTAACTGCTCAGTGGGATGTGCTGTGGATCAGAGCCACACCCCCTGGGGAAACCCTCTAAAGAGTGTCAAGTATCAGAGGGGTAGCCATGTTAGAGTGGAAGCTGAAGTCAGGGAGGTCTAGGAATGGCTTTCTGGCTGTATGATCTCATCTTGGCCTGATTTTCTCCGAGGGGGACTGAAGTCAATGAGAGCCGTGTGCTCAGCATCTCTGAATCTCAAGTCCATGGCTGCTCTGTGGCTTAGTTTGCCCATCTGCATACTGGGGATAATCCATTCTTAACCACAAACAGGGCATGTGGAAAGTGCTGAGAGCGCCTCTCCTGGGATGAAGCAGAGGTGACCCTGTTACTACAGTGAAAAGAATTATTAACCTTTCTACCTGGGCCAGGATTTTCAAAATTCTCTTCTCTGCCACACATACATCCTCTGCTCCAATCCCTCTTCTCCCAGAGCACACCCAAGCCACCTCATCTGTCAACAGGACCAATCACTGTAGTATCTAGGCACTAACAACAAGTAAGCAGTCGGGCTTGATCTAAACCTCACTGAAGCCAATGAAAAGACCCCGATTGATTGCATATGGCAGCCAGATCTTGGAAGCCTAACTCCACCTAAGAGGCAGTGACTGGTCTAGTAAACAGAGCACAAGACTGGGTGTCAGGAGACCGGCGTTCTATTCTCGGCTCTGTCACTGGGTGACCTGGGGCAAGTCGCATCGCTCTGCGCCTCTCGCCCGTCACTTGTCTTGTCTATTTAGACTATGGGCTCTTTGGGAGAGAGGCTGTCTCTTACTCTTATACCGCCCTTAATTAGTATAGTGGGGCCCTGATCTCAGCTTGCTAGGTGCTACCCTTTTGAAGGCCAAGACCATAACAGGATTCAAAAAAGAACTAGATAAATTCATGGAGGACAGGATGGGCAGGGATGGTGTCCCTAGCCTCTGTTTGCCAGAAGCTGGGATTGGGCAACAGGGGATGGATCACTTGATGATGACCTGTTCTGTTCATTCCCTCTGGGGCCCCTGGCATTGGCCACTGTCAGAAGACAGGACACTGGGCTAGATGGACCTTTGGTCTGATGCAGTAGGGCCATTCTTATGTTCTTATGATCGGGGCTGTACATCTGGTCAAAGGACACCAAAGTAGCCATATTAATTTCAGTGGGATTAAATTAATATAGCAGAGGCGAATTTGGGCCCTACAACTAAGGCTTAAAAGGGGATATTTTGGACAAGCAGCCCCATTAGGCAGTAGAATGCTATAAGATCTTCTGTTCCCTCTGTTTTATATTTCCCCCCCCAAACAAACAAGCCCTGCAATGCCAGCTAGATAAGTAATAAAGCAGCACCAGGGGAAAAAAATTAAGCAGGTTTGGAGCTGTCCAGTATTTCCCCTTCGAGGTGGTCCAGCAGTGAAATAAGCCAACACTTTTGGTACCCTAACAATCCCTCCAATGTGCTAGGAACCTTCATCTGTCTGGATTCAACAAGGGACTGTGCTGCGTGACTTGGTTTAACACCGACTGCTATTCTGGGTACAGAATGCCCTGGCCCGTGTTTGTTTCTGGCAGCCAGGACCCAAGAAGAATTAGGCTTCACCAGCTCTTCTACAAGAGCTTGATGGACAAAGTTACGGAAATACATAAAGAAGTGGTAACATGTTGAATGAACCTGTGGTTTGTAGTTCTTTAGGCTACCAGAGTGGGATGGGATCAGACCTCCAGGCTGCTTTGCAGAGGGAGGCCTAGATGTTGCAGCATCATGTCATAGGGACCCCAAATCATAGTTCTTAGCGTTTATAATCCATAGAGATCCAAGTGCTTTATGAAGTAAGTCAGGATCATTATCCCATTTTACAGATGGGAAAACCGAGGCACAAGAGACGTGTCCAGGCTCATGTCGGAGCCGGCAGTAGAATCCAGGTCTCCTAAGTCCCAGTCCAGTACTGTAGTCACCAGGCCATGCTGCCCCCTAAGAGCAAGTTACTTATGCCTAAGGCCATCCTTGGTTAGCAGCGAGGTGCAGAGGCAAAGAGCACTGCAGGGCAAGGAAAAGGAATTCAGTAGCAGGAGGTGCCAACAACCAGACTTAACAAACAGATACCGCAAAGCTTTACGAAAGCATTTATTAACCGAGAGGTATGTGACCTGGGTCCCAGCGCAACTATAAACGAGATCAGTCCATTGGCATGCCAGTCTCCTCCCCCGCCCAACGTCCTGAGCCCGGAAAAACTCGCAAGAGCAACGGTAACTGTTTCTTCCCCCGCCCCCCGTTAAGTCTTTTTAAAGACACCCGGCGCTTCAGCGGCGGGTCGTAAATGTGGCATGAATCGGCTGCTTTCTGCCCACCTCTGCGCAGCTGGGTGGCAGCTGCTGCTGCGTCAAAGCCTTTGCAGTTCGAATTCAATGACCAAAAAGGGCCTAATGAAAGGAAGGATGGTTCCATAGCCCCAGCCTATGACTTGGGAGCCGTGGTTTTGGTTCCCTGCTCTGCCACACATTTCCTGTGTGACCTTGGGCAAGTCACTTAGCCTCGCTATGCATTAGGTCCCCCTCTGTAAAAGGGGATAACAGCCCCACCCTCTCTTCCAGGGCTGTGTTAAAGATCCCAAAGGGCTCAGATACGATGGAAACGGGGACCCTAGAAATATCTTAGCTAGACAGAATGAGCACCAAAGTCTGAGCCAATTTAAAAAATATATATATATTTGTAATGTTAATGTTTGATAGACACGCCTGATCTGATAACTCTGAGGAGAGTCCGTAGTTTCACTCACGTTAATACAGTCACCAGAAGCAGCCTGAGTTGGGTAGTGTAAAGAGGCCCACTCTGTAACACCCTGCTACATAGAAAGACTGATGACTCTATTACTGCATAATGCTTCTCTAAACAAAAAGATCAATTCAGTGTCGTAATGATTAACGTGTTTACACGGCCATGATTTGTGACCCTGTTACAACTTCCTATATATAGAACGTACAAAGAAAACTTTGTATTCCCTGCTCTTTCAGGGGCTCGAGATTGAAAGAGGCAGCACTGTTAGGTCCAATGGTTAGGGGACTCCAGAGCGCTGGATTCAACTCCCACCTTTGCCACACACTTCCTGTGAGGCCTCAGGCAATCTGCCTCACCAATCTGTCATTAACTTGCCTCTGTAAAGGGCCGTGAGACCGGACGGATGGAAAGTGCTGAACATGAAGCTGGTCATCCCAGGTCCACTGCCACTAAAGTCAGAGGCAAAAAATACAAATTGACTTTAAAGGGGAGCAAGACCTGCCTTGGTCCTTAGAACTCCCACGCACACTGTGACCCCCGCAGTGCGGAGGCAGCCAGCACAAAGGCTTCTGGGATGCGTTTGGGGAGCATGAGGCAGCTGCTGCACATGGTTTATTCAGTAGAGGGCTGGAAGCCTGATCGGCAGATATGGCAGCTGGAGATCAGCTCAGGACTGGCTGATGACCCACGCCCGTGGCTGCATACTAATCCCAAATTCAGGGCCGGCTCCAGGGTTTTGGCCGCCCCAAGCAGCCAAAAAAAAAAAAGCCACGATCGCGATCTCCGGCGGCAATTCGGCGGGAGGTCCTTTGCTCCCAACGGGAGTGAGGGACCGTCCGCCGAATTGCCGCCAAATACCTGGACTTGCCGCCCCTCGCCGGAGCGGCCGCCCCAAGCACCTGCTTGTCAGGCTGGTGCCTGGAGCCGGCCCTGTCCAAATTGGTGTCACAGTCTATCAATGATGTGACATGCTTAGAGAGAGATTGTAGCATTCTGCCCACGCGGAGGTCTTTTGAGGTCAGGAAGGCCAGAAGTTCTTTAATAACCCAGCTGTTCTCCTTTCCTGTGCTTGATAGGTAGAAATCTGCCTTTTCTCTCCTTAGCCTGGTCTGCTGGCATGTGGGGATGGTCTGGCCCCTTGCTCAGAGAAGTAGTCAACATTTAAATCCGTGTTTTGTCCCCCTTTTAACTCCTGTGCTTCTGCTGGAGGTAATTCCAGACTCCAGGTCTTCCCCATGTGCTTGCAGAGAGTGTCATTCAGGGGCGGCAGTGTCACCTAGCGGATAGAGCACTGGACTGGCACTCAGGAGACCTGGGTTAATAATAATAATAAATGGAGATATCCTATCTCCTAGAACTGGAAGGGACCTTGAAAGGTCATCAAGTCCAGCCCCCTGCCTTCACTAGCAGGACCAAGTACTGATTTTGCCCCAGATCCCTAAGTGGCCCCCTCAAGGATTGAACTCACAACCCTGGGTTTAGCAGGCCAATGCTCAAACCACTGAGCTATCCCTCCCCCCCAGGTTCTATTTCTGGTTCTGTCACTGGCCTGCTGGGTGACCTTGAGCAAATCACTGCCCCGCTTTGTGCCTCAGTTTCCCCCTCTTTAAAATAGGGATACTATTATTTACCTTCTTTGGAAAGAACTTTGAAGTCTGTGGGTGAAAGTGCTCTATAAGAGCTGAGTAGTATTAATATTGAAAGGAGACACGTGGTTCCTCCTTCCTAAAAGGAAAAAAATAGTATTGAAGCAGAAGACGGCTTAAAATAACCTTTCCCTTGTGAGAAATCTTGTTACGATAAGACCAGGGAAATGGTACGAGCCTTTCCAACCCTCCTTACAATATCAAGATTGAAACTGTGTGGTGTTTTCTCAGGATCTGAACAGGTGAGTGAGTTTTGAGACATGGTAACATTTTCCAAGAACTTCTGTACCTAAAATGTTTAATAAGCCACTGTAGATTGAGCAAGCGGAAGTGTAACTTTAAAACCCACTCAGATCAGAGATCGCCCAGTTCAATACACCCAAAATGACTGAGAGAGAGGAGGATGCATGGGGACACCCACTGCAACGCATCTGTGTGAAATCCTGACCCCATTGAAGTCAATGGGAGTTTTGCCATTGATTTCTATGAGGAAAGCACTCCGCTCTACAAATTTTTCTTGCAATCACTGCTATGGACTGGTTAGGAATTATGCATCCTCTATTAGTTGGTTGATCTGGTTTCCCCTGCTCTCCACCCTGACCCATTTGTTTGTCTCATCCACCTGTTACATCTTGTCTTTTTTCGATTTTAAGCTCTTTGAGGCATTCGCTAGGGCTGGTCAGGAACTGGTTTTTCCTTGTCATGACAAATTCCACAATTTTGAAATTTTTTTCATTCCAAACCAGAACGAAAACAAACAAAAATTTTGAAATGTTCTTTGCAATGAAAGTCAGGGGAGGGGGATCATTTGGGGCCCATTGAAACATTTTGTTTTGCTAAAATGGAAACGTTTTGTGCTGATTTTAACACTTTTTTAAAATGCTTTTTTCATATGAAAAACAATCAATGGTGTTTCAAAATGAAAAATGCGACGTCAGAAGACATCAAACCGGAAAGTTATACCCTTTTCAAGATTCTTTTTAAAAAATTTTTGCCACAATCGACTTGTTCGGTAAAACATTTTTTTTTTTTGAAAGTGGCATTTTTTATCAAAAAAAAAATTTTTTTGACGCAATATTTCTGACCAGCTCAAATGGTCATTTCTCATATGTCTGCAAGGTGCCTAGCATATGGGGGTCCACCTGGTTGTGGCTTTAAGTGCTAGTGTAACATAGGTGTTAAATAACTTTTTTATTATCCTGTTACTGTTCTCCTTTAAACACGGTTATAGACTCAGGTTTTATTGCTCCGGGGAGAGATCAGAGAGATTTGCCTCTTGCTAGCTCTGGTTTTATTGGTCTTCCAGTGTAAACATCATGGAGAGTGCACACCGATTATCTACCTCCGATTGCTCTTTCTTTTATGATTAACTACCCCCAAAATGTCGGCGTGGGTGACTCAGGGATATGAAGCCGCATGGTCTGCTGGCTCCTAGCCCCATCAGACAAGTAGTGACTTGCTAGTCTTTGTTTTACAGTAGCAGTAAGGGGCCCTAACCAGGACTGGGACCCCCACTGTGTTAGGTGCTGTGTATGCACATGTTAAGAGACAGTCCCTGCCCTGCAGGGTTGACAATCTAAATAGAGAAGACAGAGGAAGTATGATTATCCCCATTTTACAGATGTGGAACTGAACCACAGAGGCCTTGATTCAGGAAAGCTCTGAAGCAGATGACCTGTGGACGGTTGATTGGGGGTCTCACTGTGATTCCCACTGACCAGGTCTCAGCCAGGGCTGTCAGAAAGGTCCTGCAAAGCTTCAAAGTCACTCATATCAGAGTGTTCTAGCCAAGCCCACAAACCACCATTGCAGGGCTACCCAATTTGATAGCAGCCTTCAACTACCTGATGGATATTAGGAAAAACTTTTTCACTAGGAGGGTGGTGAAGCACTGGAATGGGTTACCTAGGGAGCTGGTGGAATCTCCTTCCTTAGAGGTTTTTAAGGTCAGGCTTGACAAAGCCCTGGCTGGGATGATTTAGTTGAGGTTGGTCCTGCCTTGAGCAGGGGGTTCGACTAGATGACTTCCTGAGGTCTCTTCCAACCCTAATCTTCTACGATTCTGTGATTCTATGAATTTCAAGGACCTGGATCAATGCAGTTCACTCAGCCCGACTCCCAGCTCTCACTCTCTTCCCCCAGGGCCTAGAGATGTGGGCCCAGAGCCTCAAAAAGTATTTAGGCACCTAATTCCCTTTGAAACCGATGGGAGTTAGGCAGCTAGATAACTTTGAGGATCTGGGTCATGTCCCTTAGTGAACCTGCAGGTGGAGTTTCACTGGGAATGGTCCTAAGAAGGAAGTCGCTCTGCACATAGCTTACATTTCTCTCGCATCCCGCCCTCGCCGCTGAATCACTGCCCAGGGAACAATTAATACCCGGAGCAAAGAATTCAGTGGCGCTGCCCTTCCTTTGCCTTCTGCTAAGAACAAACATTAGTCCAGACAGCACCCCGGGGATTCCACTGATTGCATAAGTCTCTTCTGGCCACACAAACACGGTCTGCGCACCATTGCTCTGTGTTTGAAAGGCAGAGTACGGGCCCTGATTTCCAGAGGGGCCCAGAGCCTGCAGCTCCCATTGACTCTAAGCCAAAAGGGGAATGTCAGCATGGGCTGCTCCAGCCTGACCCCCACCCGCCCCGGGGTACGTACTTGCTTGCGCAGTCCACGCTGAAGCCTGCATTGTGGCATCCTGGCTTCTCTTTTTAGAGAGCTAGCTGGAGAATGCTAGTATGAGTACGTCTACATGAGCTGCCATTCGGACCCCTGGCTGCAATGTTGATGTACCCTCGAGTCTTCTAGGAGGTGCTTTCAACTGACAGAAACTGCATGGTTGAAATCACAGGTCATCACAGCATGACTACTTATCCTATGCATCTGAAGAAGTGAGGTTTTTACTCACGAAAGCTTATGCCCAAATAAATCTATTAGTCTTTAAGGTGCCACCAGACTCCTTGTTGTTTTTGTAGATACAGACTAACACGGCTACCCCCTGATACTTATCCCTTAGTCAGCATTTTTTATCCAAGGCGCTTTATAGCAGTGGGGCAGTGTCAGTATCTCCAGTTTACCAATGAGGAAACTGAGGCACAGCAAGGCAAAGTGACTTGCCCAAATCCATACAGTGAATCAGCAGCAGAGCCAGAAACAAAACTCTTCTGACCCCTCCCCTCCCCAAGTCTAGCATCCTTGCCGCTGAATCACACTGCCTCTCCCAAAACCCCTAGCGTCCAGAATCAAGAGCGACCAATACTTTGGAAAGGTGTATCCAGAGTCCCATTTCCCAGTGACAAGTCAAAAATGAATGTAGCATCAACAAGTTCCCCCCCCACACTACTGTTTATGACTTTTTCACATGTTTCCCAAGTACACTGTGAGATCAAAGTGACTAACAAAATAGATTAGGAATGTATCTCTTTGATCACACCTACAACAATCCCTGGTCATTAGTCACACAAGCATATGGAAGTGGCAAACCCACATCCTTTGCAAAATTTGAAGGAAAAAAAATCAGTGACAGAGAAAAACAAATTGCTTCACTCTCGCTGGCTCATTGCAGCTTTGGGTTGCTGATCACGATTCAATATTTTGGGGTTAGAGGCCTTTTAAGATACCCTTCACATAACAAGAACCACAGGATCACCCAATGAAATAAATAGGCAGCAGGTTTAAAACAAACATAAGAAGTACTTCACACAACGCACGGTCAACCTGTGGAACTCAATGCTGGGAGATGTTGTGAAGGCAAAAAGTATAACTGGGTTGAAAAAGAATTAGATAAGTTCATGGAAGATAGGTCCATCAATGGCTATTAGCTAAGCTAGTCAGGGGCGCAATCCCATGCTCTGGTTGTCCTTAAGCATCTGACTGCCAGAAGCAGGGGCTGGATCACTCAATAAGTGCCCAATCCTGTTCTCTCTGAAGCATCTGGCACAGGCCATCGTCAGAAGACAGGACATCTAGGCTAAATGGACCATTGGTCTGACCCAGTCAGGCCATTCTTATAAGACTCTGGATTGCTAGAAATGAGACCATGCTGCAAAATTCAGCTCCCAATAGGGAATTCAGACATCTGGATTTGGTTTCACTCCCCCCCGAACACAGGAAACCACTGTGCAATTGTGATCCAGGAACACACGTTAGTTAGATCTCACAAGACTTCTCTGGTAGCTTCAAAACTTGTATTAGCTGTGGTGGGCCGATGTGGAAACTGGGCACAGAGACGGGAAGTGCCTTGCAAAAGACCACAGAGTAAGTCAGTGACAAAAATGGAACATGAGGCCAGGACTCCGGATTCCCTGCCCCTTTTCTAACCATTCACTAAACCACATATTTGTATAGCCCTTTAAATAATAACCAATTGGGGGGTGGGGAAGGAAGGGGAACTAGACAAGAAACTCTCCTTTTCTGGATGCTACTCTTGGTCATCCTTTGGTTATACAGATGCTTCCTATTACCAGCCTTGCTCCCCTTTCTCAGCCTCTCACTACATCTATCTTTATGGAGCCCATTGCTGGGACCTCAGCTGACTTGTAAGATCCCACCTCCCTGATGCTAGAACCCATGCATTGAGACTGCATGTGATGCATGTAACTGACTTAGAATCATAGAATATCAGGGTTGGAAGGGACCTCAGGAGGTCATCTAGTCCAACCCGCTGCTCAAAGCAGGACCAATCACCAACTAAATCCCGACTTGCTTAGCTCCACACACTAGTTATGGGCCTCTGGCTCTCCCTCCCCTTGGCTTAAGTCTGTCTGCTTCCTCCACCTTTTCTTTCTTTCTCCCAGTAAGGGTAAAGCTCCTTGGAAGGCCATGCCACTGATTCTGCTCCACTGCTTGCTATGGCTCTTGATGTCCACCTCTGGCCACAGATGTCTTTTGATTAGGAATGGGCTGAAGACACACAATTTCGCTCCAGATTTCAGATCCAGGGTGGGGGGCCCTTGGGTCAAGGCTCATCTTGACCATGAAAGATGTTGTCCCTGCGTGACACCACCCAGACTTGGCACAGTGACAGCAGTGGTAGTGTGGAGGAAGGAGAAGGTCACATACTGGGCACATTAACCTACAAGGGTCTTAATTCTATATTGGACCCGCCCTGCCCTGAAGCCTGATAAGCAAACCCAGGGAGAGGTAGAAAGGAGGGCCTCTTTGCAGAGCTGGTTTCCATTTCCTTCTCCCACCCACCAGGCTACAGAAATGGAGATTTGGGGGCTTTCCTACCTGTGGGAAGCCTTCTCTCCAGGAAGGAATGAGCTGTAACATTGCACTTCCCTGCTGACTCAAGGAGCAGAGGAGAAATCAGAAAACCAGGCAGAGCTGAATGGAAGGTCAAACAGCAGTGGGCTGGGAGTGCAGCTGATTTCTAGCCTCTGACAGCGCTGCATGCTGGCCGAAATGTAGTACTGCAGTCTCCCAGCGCAACAGGAAACTGCAGGTTTCCGCTTGTGTTTTTTTATTTGCATCTACTTTTTTTTTTCTTGGCCCTTTGCAGGAGGATGGTGCGTGCGTCCCTCCTGGCTAGAGCAGGCAATGTATCTTCAAGGTAATTATCTGGAAGAATGAACTGGAAAGGTGAAGGATGCAGACTGGCTCAAGGCAAGGGAAGGGATTGCTCAAGACCTTATAACTGGTGCGTGGGGTAGGCAAATCAGTTATATCCATGCTTGTAAAGTGAGGCCCTAATGGGATACAAGGTGGTCTACTGGATGGGGCATGAGATGTCAGTTTTATTCCTGTCTCTGCTGCTGGGTGACCTTGGATAAGTTACTGTGCTGCTTTCTGCCTCGGTTTCCCCATCTGTAAAATGGGGATGATGATACCGCTCTCCTTTGAGAGCTACTGATGAAAGGAGCTTCAAAGAGGCAGGTATTCTTATTATTTTTCCCAGCTCTGTTACAAACCTCCTTTGGACCACTCATTTCACCTCTGTGTTTCCCCTCCCACCCTTTGTTTAACATGGCTATTTAGCTTGTAAACTCCTCAGCTCCTGGACTCTCTCTCTCTCTGTGACCCTGGTCCTGAAAGCTTTGCCTATGGGACCAAGAGCAGGCCCTGGATTCTAGCCCCACTGGGATCTGTGCCCTCTAGTCACCTGTAACACAAATACGAGCTTTGCCTGGACTTGTCTATGATGATTCAGCTCAATCCACTTTAATATAGCAGTTCAAACAGCCCATCCTGCTCGCTATCTTATCTTAGGTACTTATATGGCCCTCATTACCACAGTATCTGGTGATCCTTCCAGCACCCCCTTTACACATGGGGAATAGAGGCCCAGAAAGAGACTAAGGGTAGTCTACACTGCAATAAAAGACACACAGCATGGCCGGAGCTGGCCCGAGTCAGCTGACTTGGGTTTGTGGGGCTAGAAGTAGCAGGGTAGATGTTCAGGCTTGGGCTGGAGCCCAGGCTCTGAGACCCCATGAGGAGGGGGTGGGTCTCAGAGCCCAGGCTCCAACCTGAACCTCTACGCTCCTCATTTGAGCCCCCCAGCCTGAGCCCCGGTAAATCGGAGATGGGGGTGCCCCAGGTTTTCTGACTGCGGTGTAGACATTACCCTAAGTGACTTGTCCAGGGTCAAACAGGGAGTCTGAGGCAGAACAGGAATTTGAACTCTGTCTATGGCCCTAACCACGGGCTCATCCTTTCCCCCCTTCTTGCTCAGTTACACTGGTTTAAATCCAGAGTAGCTCTACTGAAGAAGTCATTGCAGCCCTTCTAGATTTTTTGTATACAAATCAGCATCCATACTGGTTCCTATCTTCTTCCATCCCCTGGCTCTGCAAACCTCACCCCCTGCTTCTCCTCTGACAGCCAATAGCATGACAGGGGCCTTACTCAGCAGAGAATTAACCAGATTCAAAATGCATTTCCCGCCTAGTCGCTCTCCAGTTATCAGTGTATCTGCAGCCGTTCCTCCATTGTTAGCCTCTCGCCCAACCGAGTAAAAAGTTGTTACTTCTTTGCCCCACCCCCAACATCTGTTTTAGAGTCTAATGAGAAAGACAACTCCGCCCTGTATGTTACTCTGTACATTTCATATGGATGGTATTGTCATCATTAGGCCTGGGACTTCCCATGGCAACAGAATGCCAGGCCAGGGTAGGGGGACCCGTGTAATTCTGCTTCAGTGGCTCTTTTCATCTCATCAATGCTAATGAGCTCCCTTGTGATTTTACAGCCTCTAGCACCCGGCCCACCGGCTCCATTCACTGGCGCTTTAGACTTAATGCAAATTATTGACTGATAATGCACACAAAGAGAAAGTAGGGCAACCTTCCACTGGGAGGGGAATTAAAAAGGCTGCCAAGCTCCGAGCTGGGTGCAGGGATCTCTTGCTACTGCTTATGAGGCTCTGTCTATCTGCAATGAGCTTATTGATGTGACTATAAAAGGGAGCTGGGCCGCGTGGTTTGGCCAGGAATTTAGATTTTTTTGTTTTGTTTTTAAAATGGTGAACTTAATTGGAGCTTCATCTTGGGGGGAGCACAATGGGAGCTGATGCATGCTCAGCCCTTCATCGCATTAGACCGTGGGTCAATCAGGTACTTAAGCAAATGTCCAACTTTAGGAGCCTGAGCACCGCCATTAACTTCGGGGGGCCTGCTTACATACCTGCTTAGTGTTAGATGGGGGAGGGATAGCTCAGTGGTTTGAGCATTGGCCTACTAAACCCAGGGTTGTGGGTTTAATCCTTGAGGGGGCCACTTAGGGATCTGGGGCAAAATCAGTACTTGGTCCTGCTAGTGAAGGCAGGGGGCTGGACTTGATGACCTTTTGGGGTCCCCTCCAGTTCTATGAGATAAGTATAATCTCCATATATTAATTATTATATTACAGCTGCTCAAATGCATGGGCTAACATACCATTGCCGAAGCAGGGCCCAATCCTGCACCCATTAGTTAAAAAAACCTCCATTGATTCCCATGGGAACAAGAGCAAACTGTCAAATTACAGGGGTTGTATGCAGTGATATAACTTAGTGGGGAGTCACCGATCACGTAGACCTGCCTCTTCCCGGGGCTGGTGTGATTCTCTGGCCTGTCTCCGGTTCTTTCAGGTCCACATAACTAAGGAGGAGCAAGAAACTAGCAGCAGCAGCTAATCTTTGCCCTCCTTTGTTTGTGTCCAGTTTCCATGAGCTGTATCAGCAGGAGCAGCCAGGAGTCTGAACGTTGGGAACAATTATGATACTGTCTGCAACAAAGGGAGCGTCTGATGTCAGAGGCCTCTCCCGTTGCTGGGAAGCTCTGGTTTGTAATCGTGCAGAGGGACAGCTTGTTACCAATTTCTCTTTTTTTTTTTAAAGAAAAACCCTCACCCCGATGTAGCTTCTGCCATGCTGTGCTGCTAGAAAGGACCCAGGTCACTGCTAGCAGGATTGAGCAGAATTCCTGGGGAGCCACGGGCTGGCTTTGCCGCCTGAGAAAAGTCACTGTTGTGAGAAATCAGGCTGTTTTCTAGTCTCTATTTTAAAGTTTGAGAACCCCAGCTACAAACCTGCCCCCAGGCTAGGTTTAAATGTCCCAGCTGTCCTTATTTCATTTGCCATCATGGGTTAACCTGTGACTGAAAGACATAAGGGCTAGTCTACATTAGTGTAGCAGCATTGCACCTGTGCAAAGTACAGATGATGCAATGTAACTTCTCCCTGGGCCAGCCAGGCCCATGCACTGCATCGATCCCGGGGCTTTGCACTATCCTGAGACCAAAATCCCTGATGTAGACAACCATTAATAACAAGATGTATTCAAAGTGACGATCAAGGAGGCTCCCTCCGTCGCTTGGAGCATTTCAGTTCCGAGCGGATGGCTTTCCAAATGGGACACGCTCAAGTTCCACCACACGTGAGCTGGTGGCCAGGTTGTATGGTTCTGCTTTGGATGCATTGGGTTCAGATCTCTCCCAGCATGTGGCTCTAACCTTGACAGCCTGCCTTTGTGACGAGGGGTGTGGTGGACACCATTGCTGTGTCACTCTAAATGAAGAATGGCTGTCTTCCCAAAGGATCTGCTCGAGCCCAAGAAGCAGTTATGGCCTTGATACTTACACTATAGCTAAGCAAAGGACTCCCTCCTGCAAGGCTCTGGGGTCATTTGCCACCTTCCACCATCACTGAATTCCCTACGGGTACGTTTACACTGCAGCTAGGCACGAGCTTCGCTTTCATTGTGCTAGCACGTTAAAAATAGCTGTGTAACACAGGTGGCAGGTAGGGCTAGTCGCCTGAGTGCAAACCCACCCAGAGCTATCCTGAGCTGATGCCCATGCGACCCCTGCCTACTCTGCTATTTTGAGTGCACTGGATTGAGCAGAGTTGGCGCGTGTGGTCCACCCACCCTGGGAAGCATGTGCCTAGCTGCAATGTCAATGCATCCAATGAAAAATAGATCAACTGTTCATTAGAAGTGTATAGAAAGATGGAAGCTCTGCTCTTCGTTACTATCAGATTGTACATGATCACCTTCAAAAATCCCGTTTGGAGGGTGTGGCTGAGGAAGGAGATCAGACTTTAAGGTCAGAAGGACCCCTTACAATCATTTTGGCTGAACAATCCCTGCCAAATGAGCTCACCTGTTCGTAGAGCACTTAGCCCCGTGCGGTGCTGGTCCATGACTGGGGCTCCTGGGTGCTACTGCTAGATAAACAACAATTGAGGCTATAATTTAGCCAGCCGCCTCTTATACAATCATTCTCCAGGGCCTTGCAAGCCAAGAAGTCAGCTGGCTGAGCAAGGCCTCTTCGACACCCATAAGGGCTAAGCACCATCAAAATGGTGTGGGCTGATTTGTGATTAGTATCTCTTTGAAACAGGCACAGCTAGCAACCGTGGGAAACAACTCAAAGAGGAGAAAAGCCAGGCCAAGAATGAGGCCTCTAGATTCTCACCCACTTTTGGAGGTTGTTTAAAAAGTGCTTCAGGAAGACACCAATGTCTCAACTCCATTTTGTATTTCGAGATTCAGCAAGGACACCTACAGTACAGATGTCCCCTGCACTGGGCTGCTAAAGGACCTTAAACCTGGCCTGCAGGAAAGGACTGACCTCCAGGGGTTGAGAGGCTAGTTATTATTTATATACAACCATAATCCCAGGGTAATCCTGTCTTGGCCTTACTACTGCAACTCTCAGTTAAGACAAGGAGACTGGACAATTACAAAGGAGAGAGAGACCCTCAATCCATTTCACTGAGGGCACCAAATGAAATGCAAAAACTCACTCTCACCCCAATTCTGGATTGAATGGTCGTTGAGCTGTGAAAAGTTCTGTGCTTGCTTTCCTAAACCAGCTAACCCCTCATCCACGTTAATTGTAGATACCGTTGTTGTTTGTAGTGTTGGTCAGAGTATAAGAGACAAGGTGGGGCAGGTAATATCTTTCATTAGGCCGACTTCTGATCCCATAAAAGATATTACCTCCCCCACCTTGTCTATGTAATTAAATCGCAGCACAGAACCAGGACTGGTTCTTTCCACCCGGAACAAGGATCATTCCTTGTAAATGAAGTCACTACAGTATAAGATTCAAAAGCAACCACAGTTGTTTATTTATTGGTGTATTTCAATTGAGGAGCATTTAGAGCAGGGTGATAAACCACACCATTTGGATCCAGATCTTGAATTCTCTCCGTGGATCTGAGAGGTGTTTGGATCAGATTCATTTGTGGATCAGAGGAAAGTCACACAAACAAATACACACCAGCGACAGAGGGTCCTATGGCACCTTTAAGACTGACAGAAGTATTGGGAGCATAAGCTTTCGTGGATAAGAACCTCACTTCTTCAGATGCATCTGAAGAAGTGAGGTTCTTACCCATGAAGGCTTATGCTCCCAATACTTCTGTCAGTCTTAAAGGTGCCACAGGACCCTCTGTTGCTTTTTACAGATTCAGACTGACACGGCTACCCCTCTCATACTAAACACACACCCTAAGTCTCAAACCCAATTTGGTCAGATTGGGTCCATTTGCTCATCCACCCCAACTATGGATTGTTTTCAACACAAGTCTGCACTATGCTCAATCAGAACCCAGAAGGGAAAAAAATTGACATCTCTGGGGGAAAAGAGTGGGGAAGGATCAGCCAGAGACCCTAATAGGTAGGGGCAGCTACAGAAGCAGCCAATGTCTCTGGACATTCAGAGAACTTGCTACAAATTTGACCAGACTTTCACTGCGCTGCTTGCTCCAATCCTCTCCCACCCATTCTTTTCACTTCAGCTCCACTCCACAGCTGCCCCTCACCCTCTGCTCTCCTGCCCTTTTCCCCTCACCCGCTTCCCTTCAGTGCCCACCCCCATCTTCACTTTTCTGTAGCCAATTGCTACATTTAAATGGAAAAATGCTTATATGGTTGAAAATGACCCATTGAATGGTTTTGCCGACTCCTAAAAAAACATCATGGTATAAAGAGCTATGACCAAGAATACTTGTAGGATGGAGCCCTTACATTGTAGGCTAGCGTTTTGGAGGAAATGGTGAAGTAATATTGGGTCATTTTAAACTGGAGTGAACATAAGCACTGAGGACTATACTGTAAGGAACAATCTCGCATTGTGCAGGCACGTAGACTAGACGAAGGGCTCTCAATCTCAAGAGGAATTCTAGAATTACTCACTTTCTGTATGGCTAGATGGGAGATTGTTACATCAGTAAAAATAGCTTCAGTGGTTAAGAGCAAGGAAGAGATTGAGAACCATTGGAGAGACAAGCTGATAAAGAGTTTTAGCATCTCTTATCTCCAAGGTTCTCTTGTCTAATAATCCCTCTCAGCATATTTTAATATTGTCACACCACAGAAGAAAATCCATTCATTCTGGGACCAAGGAACATTCGAAGTTTCAAGTAATCCTCAGGTTGCTGGAGTTCCTTTCAAAGCAATAAAAATGCGACAAAAAAAAAAAGATCTGAAAAAAGTGTACTTTATCACTCTAAGTAACTAGAATTCAGGTATTAAAGAGAAAACAGCCAATCACAACATAGTACAGAAATCAAAATTAATTTAACCACACAAAATAAATTAAAACATTAAATATTAACTTTTTCAGTGCAACATATACAGATGACAGAGTAACCATGACTAGAAAAAAAAGCTTCAGGTTGGTTATTTATAATAAACTTAGAGACTAAAAAAAGGTTAACAATTCAACTGGAGGTTAGAGTACCAGCTGGAGGAAGTTTCCTAGAATTAAAGCTGATTTTATTATTAATAAGAGATCATCGGTCTCAGATGAGCATGGTCCCTGCAATGAGGTGGTAGTTCTGTCCTAGTGCCATAAAATTTCGAGACTGAATAAATATGTGATATTTTAAAAACCGAACAGCAGGTTTTTTTGGTAAAAATATCCAAAATTGGGGGGAAAATGCAAGTTACACATTTCAGGCAATTCGTCAAAACATCAGGGACACTGGGTGAAACGCACACATTATGGGTGCAAAAATGTCCCAAAAAGTGGGGAGATTTCCAAAAGGCACATGTAGAAGTTGGGTGCCCAACTCTCACTGACCTTCTGTGGACATTGGGCACAGATATCCTTTGTGACTTTAAAAATCCCCACCTCTCCCCACTGAATCACATTTATTGATCTTGAAATGCCAGCTCCAATGAGATTTTTTCCCCCGTAGTTAAATTATATAGACCCTAATTTTGCTGTTAAATCTGGATTAACCCCACTGATTTTAAAATGTCTCCCCCATGAATGGAGTTACTCCGAATTCACACCAGAGTAACAGAGCGCACTCTAGGCCATGCTGTCTTCTTTTGTAAACGCTCAGGCTGAAATCTCGGCTACACGGAGGTCAAGGGCAAAACAATGGGACCAGGACTTAATGTGCTGAGTCAGCAGAAGTGCTCATCTTTCCAACGTTGCATTCAACGAGACCCTTTTGCGACATAATTCCAGATTGCCTTAGACCCATAGAGCCGAACCCCTGTGCCAATGAAGTCAACTTCAAAACTTCCATAGGTTTCAGTGACAGCAAAGATTCAGCCCGTAGCTTTTTGTTTTCCTACCATCAAAAGTCCACAATTTATTTCATCTCCTAGCTCTCCCTCACCTTGCATTGCGACTTTACCAGTAAAGAAAAAGTCGAGGAACAAGCCTAATTTTAAATCTCTTATCCTGGAACAGTTTCAATTAATTTAAAGCCTGCAACACAGCACAGGATAGACTATATTTATGTGTATGGAAAAGCCATTGTGGGGAAAGAAAAGAGGAATTAAGATCTTCATTTTAAATTGTGAACCTAATACCCATTGTCACACAAACCTTTATTTCTCCCCTGTCCTTTCCACTCCCTCTTCAACTAGGCAATGATTTTTTTTAAAAGTACATTCCATATTAATGAAGTGTGATCCCACTTTTTGAGTCAAATATCTAGGTATCTTCTTAAAAGCACCACCATTTTAAAAATCAGATCCTGGAAGGTCAAATAATTGCAAGGAGCAGATCCCAGAATGGATTATGAGATAGAATATACACATGGTCCTTTCAAATTGCTCTTTAGTGGGGTGTAATTGGGGGGGGGGGGGGGGGGAGGCAAGGATTCAGTGCTGGAAAGTGTCTGAAAACCTAGATTAAATCCTCAGCTGGGATTGCTCCATTTAAGTAAATAGAAATGTTAATTCACATCAGCTGAGGATCTTTCCCCCTTGTTTTTAAAGATCGAATTAGTGGATGCATGAACATTCCCACTAGTGGGTCAACTCAGGAGGCATGTGTGAGCTTCTTGCCTATCAATATATTTCTAGGTAATACAGAGGGACAGAGCTGCCCCTAGGGGAGACATGCCTAGTTGAGTATCAGATACCTGTGTGTTAGTGCCATCTTAACATGCGAAACATCCGAGTTGGATGTTAAAGCAGCAGTCAGGCTTAAAACCATGCCGCCATTAGGGATGGGTGAAGAGTGTCAGATCATCATCCACAAGGCAAATCTGACCCGGGCTTTTGAATGAATTTCTATGAACTTCTTGGGGTGCACCCAGCGCTAATGGCAATACATCTTCCTGAGAAGGACCGACCCTGGAAGGTCTGAGGACAAGGTGGGGTGGTCAGAGAACTACAAGCCCAACCGTTAGTCACAAGAACCATCCCTCTGCTCATGTATGTTGGTACGGGCTGCAGGGTCAGGCCTATGAAAGTAACAAGGCTTGTGAAATAAAGCATAACAGCCCCAATGGGCACGTGCATCAAGGCGTGAAGAGAAGCCTAAATAATTTAGGCTACAAGAAATCAATTCTTTAGTCTTCTTCCCCATATAAAAAGCAAAACAGAGAGAAAGAGCACTCTCCTGCAGGGTGCGGAGAGCTGGCCAGAGGCAACATAAGGGACTTGGCCCCTTGTGGAATTGGCCCCTCAATGCACAGCTTCCATAAGACATTTTAATGCAATTTTTTAAAAAGCATCAGCGTGCTAAAAACACCATCCCCACTCCTCCTGGCTGGAGCATTCTGCATGTTTTAAGGTGAAAAGGGACACTAAAAATGAGGTTGAACTTTTCTTGGGAGCCC
This sequence comes from Trachemys scripta elegans, assembly GCF_013100865.1. NCBI lineage: Eukaryota > Metazoa > Chordata > Testudines > Emydidae > Trachemys > Trachemys scripta. The sequence continues at coordinate 145,432,758 of NC_048299.1, forward strand.
TATGTTAGAGGTTAAAGCCCGTGTCCTAAAAAGCAGGGCTAAGCTATTTATACAGCCCTTGTAATTATGGCCATCAGCAATGCCGCTTCAATATTAAGGGCTGAATTTGCCACCAACAGAAATGGTCAGCGTGCCACTGATATCAATAGAATTTATGGCCACTTATGCCAGCAGGAAATTTGGCCCCAAGTTTCCTGAAGTGCTCAGAAACCAAGAACAGACCAAGAGGGTCCCTCCCTACAAAACAGAGATTTAAGGGATCTCAGATGGAGCAGAATTATTAAGCTGCTGCAGAACAGTTACATGGCATTTCAGTTCAGATATTTCTTCTCCAGTCGTTTTGAGCCAACAGAAGAGAGGGCCCTCGAATGTTTTAAAAGATATCGGAGAAATGTGGGTAATTCAGCAATTACTCCCCGATTCAGGAAAGCGCTTAAGCATCTGCTTAAAGTTTTTAAGCAACTGCTTAAGTGCTTTGCTGATCAGGACTGCTTTACAGAATCAGGACATTAGATGCGTTGGGTTTTTCCTCTTTGACAGACTCCTAGAATCACTGATGGAATCACATGTACAGCTCAGAAATTGACCAGACCACACACCCTGCTGCCACACCCTCAAGATGCAGTGCCTGCAGCTTCACTGCCAAAGGGAATAATCCAGATCCACCTCTCAGACAGAGATGCTGCTATTTTAAAATTATTTTTTCAAAATCAGCTTTAAAAATAAATCAAAGAATTAAATTGAGTGGGGGGGAAAAATCCTGGGCAGAGATTGACGAAAGCCATCTTGGTTGGGGGTCAATCTGCCTCCATAGGAAATCAAGGGGAGTGGACTTAATAGGTGTAGAATCAGGTTCATTGTAAGTCTGCGTCAGACTCCGAGTCAAGGCGCAAGGTCCAGCAAAGGGTTTAAACATGCTGATCTCTCTCAATTAAGATTATGGCGCAAACCATCACTTGTGTATATCTATTTCGAAATTTCCTCTGGTGCCAGTTGTTAGGTTGCTATATTATAGGAAACCAGAAGTTCATAAGATTGTCGTTTCCTTTAGGTAAGAGTTTGAAAATGAATAAGTAAGGCAGTTGTTTCTCTATACAAGATAAATGAGAAACAAAACTGTTGTTCCTATTTTCCTTACTATGATCTGGGTTAAAGTTGCAAGCATTCCTCCTGTAACATTTTGCTTCTAAACAAAAAGGGTGAAATTATGCTCTTCAACAATCAGGACAAACCTAGGGACAAATTCCCCTGTTTACACCTGTTGGGAAACTTCACTGACATCAGTGGAGGGATAGGCCTCACTTAGGCCCATAAAAGTGAATTTGGCTCTAGGACTGTATTTTGCCAGGCAGATCTGGAAGGAAAGTTCAGATCAACATTCAGAAGAATATTTCACAGGTGGGACTGTCAAGTTTGTTATCCAATTGCATCATGTACAGTGTGTGTTTATCCTCTCAGACTCAAAGACCGACTAGGTGTGTGTAAACATTTACCTACAAGTTATAATCCAAACTCCAGGGAATAGTCCTATTTACTTAAGAGGGCCTGATTCTGATCTCACTGTAGAGTAAACTAGGAGTAACCAATGGAGTTACACCAGTGTAAGCAAGATCAAAATCAACCCCCCCTTATCTTATCCAATTACATCTATTCCCGTGTGGAAGGGTTTGCAGGATTGGGCCCTAGGTTTTCTGCTGTCATAACATAGCAACTCCTAAAGTTTTCTGAACGGTCCCTAGTGAGCATAAAGAAATGCAAAAAGCCACAAGTCTAAGGGCCTCATCCAAACCCATTACAGACATTGGAAAGACTTTAATAAGCTTTGGATCAGGCTCTAAATGCCTAGATTTCCACCACCCCAATGGCCGCCATTTTGTTATGGTTATCATCTCCAGGTCCCATTTTTTCAGCTTTCCAAGAACACCAAAGACATTTAACCCCCAAACACATTTTTCTGCCTCAATAACTTGGAATATTTTCTGCCATCACATTTAAAATGCAAAGGATTGTGGGGCGTGAACACATTTCGCCCCCCCCCACACACACACACACACACACTGGCTCGAGCGTTGCTATTTTTCTCTTGCAACTTGTCTCCTGATGAAAAGGAATTGAATATCATCAGAAAGGGACAGGATAACCCTGGCCAGTTCACCTCGTCCCGTATTACCCCCCAGATCTCATCTGGCAGGGCGAATGTCCCAATGGCAGCAGCAGCACAAAGGAAAAAAAAGAAAAAAAAAAAAAAATCGCAGTCAGGCAAATAGGATGTTCCTTCGAAAGCGTTGGGTTCTCCCTTTTGAAAACAGGGACCTGCAACTGCTCCTCCCAATGAGGATGTAACAAATGCATGAACCAAAGACCCAGCCTTCAGGTAAGTTCCGTAAAGTCTCAAAGCAGGACAGATACTGACAGACTGTTCTCATAAGCTATCTCCAACCTGAACTGTACACACTTTTTCCCCCCCCAATCACTGGTGTCAAACCTACTCCCCACCACACAAATTGTCACATCTACATAAACATGAAGCTGACCCACGTGCAGTTCTCTTGTGTCCGAGTCTGAAGTCTCGTAAAACAGTCTTTAAGATTCCATGGTTGTGAAGATGTGGTCTACTCATTAGTTCATGGCTTCACATTGGGTAGCCCCATGGAGATGGTGCCCTCGATTTGGCAAGGTTCTGAAAGCTCAGCATATAATACAGGATGCATATGAAGAGTCAAGGTAATGTAGCGTATGCTTGATACTAGTCCCCTCCAGAGCATTTTCTTCCGTGGAAAAATGTTCTTCTCTGGAATGGGGTAGGCCTCCTTTATTATACTGCAGTAGTCCCATCTGGCCATGGCAATTAATATATTGGTCAGATCCAATTCTCCTTCAGACCACTGCAGAATAAAAAAAACACAAGGGTTAACCTACTTCCGTGGGAGCAAACGAGGGCATAATTTGGCTCTAGTCTAGCATCAGAAGACAAGAGTCATAAAAACGGCCATACTAAATCAGACCAATGGTCCATCTAGCCCAGTATCCTGTCTTCTGACAGTGTCCAGTGCCAGGTGCTTCAGAGGGAACGAACAAAAACAGGGCAATTTTGAGTGATCCATCCCCTGTCCAGTTTCTGGCAGTCAGAGGTTTAGGGACACCCTGAGCACTGGGTTGCATCTCTGACCGTCGGTGCTCCATGGTTAAACACATTAGAAATTCCATTACAGCAATAACCCAGAGGGGCTAAATAACTTATGATTTTGGGTGCCTAACTTATGGCATTTAAGAGCAGTCTGATTTTCAGAGGGTGGGTGCTCAGCACTTTCTGAAGACCAGGCTGCTTAATTTGGGCAACCAAAATCACTCAGTCAGTCAGTCAAATTTTAATACAAAGGACAGGGAATAGATAACTTGTTTTTCCTTCTTGCTCATTCATAAAAGTTCACGTTCAAATGACATTGCTGTTTCACTGCCTGATCTATGGATAAGGGCTCCCCGTCTCTTGATGGAAGTCTAAAGCACTCTCTCCTTCACCGTATGAAGAGTAGAATACCTCCCCATACAATCTGTAGCACCTGATATAGCCACAAACCGCTCAGGAGACCACTATATAAATCCAGGACAAATAAAGGCACCTTAGCTGCCATTATAAATAGATCTAATAATCTAAACGCAAAACACTAACAATAAGAGGAGTACACGCTTTCTACAGAATTCTCAGTCTCCTTCGTGAGTGCAATGAATAATCCAGGCGGACTAAGATAAATAATTAGAGCAGAGACAAAATTAAAGAAAAACAGGAAAAGATCCAGAATAACTCTGGCCCCTGCCTAGACGGTATGTCATATGTCACCTTGAATTTATTGCAACGTGTTGTGCAAAAAACCCCTATGCTGACAAAGAAAACGTTGTACCGAACTGCCAAAAGCACAGAAGCTGTATTTTCAGAGATGCTAAAAAAGGTTGTGATTTATTTCAGTGTCATTGGAAATCTCTTGCAATCAATGCTCATTTAGTGCCACAAATGAGACTTGTCTACACGCAGATGCAGTAACCCTAACTAGGCATGCCAAATGGTTTGTAAATCAGTTTTAAAGGGTGTAAAAAACAAAAATCACTCCACATTCAAAAGATGCTTTACTATAAATTCAGGTGGTCTGTAAAAAGGGAGACTCTGAAAATATCCCCCTAAATATGCAATTTCCCAAGGTTGGTTAGCTACCATTGCACATTTGAAATCTTCCTTCAGTTAAATAAGATTTACTAATTTATTAGATTATATTACTTCTCACTCTATGTGCTTTACTATTTCCATTTCTCTCAGCATGGGGTCTAAGCAACACTTATTCACATGACCAGACCCAATGGGGCCTGATTCAGTGTTACATCAATGCCATTTTACAATCACCTCCTTTTGATCCTTTGGGGATTAAACATCTTCATCTTTATGGCAACATTAAGATATAGTGAAATAACTTCATTAGGCACTGAACCAGGACTCAGGTGATCTGGGTTCAACTCCCTGCTCTGCCACTAGTTTGATAGGTGACCTTGGGAAGTCACTTCCCCCTCTGTGACTCAGTTTCCCTATGTGTAAAACTGAGATAATGATACTGACCTCCTTTGCAAAAGAGCTTGGAGATCTATGGATGAAAATTGCTATATAAGAGCTAGGTATCACCACCCTGCATCTTGGAAATGCCAGCTAAACTCACTTAAACAAAGTTGCTCAGCAGTTCTAACTTACCTGGTAAGTCAGCCTCCCCTATCCCTCCCCCAAAAGGTAGGAATGCAATAAAAAAAATTTAAATGCATGAAAGGTTGATCTCAGATGCATTCCAAGAGGTAAACAGGGCCATTCTAATAGAGGACGCTGAAGGGTGAAGTGTACTGATGCTCACATTACCTTATGTAATCTCCAAAAGGACCCCATTGATCCTGTTCCCATAACTGCCTACTGCAGATATAACCCCCTGGTAAGTGTGTTACAGGTTGTAGGCCCGGCGTGACATGAGTCATTAGACATAGGTGAGGCCTCATTTCTTGGGAGACAAGATTAGCGAGGTAAATGGAATGGGAGGTTGGGAACAGAATGTCCATGCTAAAACTAAGCTAGGTTAATGGGTCAATAAGATAAGAGACAATGTCTGTACTAGCTAAAATGAGGGGGAACACCCAGGGAACCATTTACAATGGACAAAATAAGCCTGGAATGTAAAGAGGAAGTCATACATGGACAGTCCGTGTCTAGAGCATGCTGTACAGGGATTGGTACCTCTGCAGTAACCAAGCCAATCCCCAAAACAGTCAATGCAACATAATGTGTATATGTATATAAAAAGGAAGAGGTTTTTTGTACAACTTTGGATGTGTGGTACGCTCTATATCCACCCCCTATGCTTGAATCTGATCAACTCAGCACAGCTTTGCTGTAGGCCAAATAAAGATACTCAAGTGAAAAAATCTGGAGTCAAACTGAGTTCTTGGGCAGCTGAATGGGGGAAAAAAAAAGTCTCGGAGGGAATCCCAACACAGGCTCTCCTCCGTGCCTGATCCACCTAGGATAGGAGAGTGTTGCAGCGGTAGGCAGCCTGGACTCTCTAGCTCAAAAACTGTAGCAGCTCACGCTTTTAGCTGTAGAGGTCCCCAGGTCAAGTCCCCAGGGTGTTGACCAAGATGGTGGCACCTTCCTTTGAAGAATCTGATAATGGCTACTGCCAGGCTTCATGCATCATCCATGGGTATGGAGAGAGACAAGTTAAATAATAATAGAAGAGGGATCATTTGGACTTTGCCTGCTACCAACGCCCGCTAAACGGAACTCAGCTCCTTAACAGGATCACCATCTCCACGGCCAGCCAATGAAACTATTAGAAGGAAGCCGTTGGTACGACAATTGTTCCTCCTACCTGTCTCTGAATGGCAACAGGAAGTTCCCCCCTTCAGGAGCCCGCTGGGCTTCTTGTGTCTGCAGATGAAGGCTCGGCACCACTCACAATGTTTTCTTATCTGACAGCAGCTGAAATGCAATTAAGGGCAGGGGTGTTAGGGCGGAGACAAAGCAAAGAGCTCGTGCACAACAATGAAGAGGTCTCTATTGTTCAGCAATAACCATCTCACAACATATTGGGTTTAGTTCTGCTCTCCGCTATCCCAAAAAGCTCCATTGACTTTAGTGAAGATGCTAGTGCAGACTGACAGAATAGACTGCGGTCCATCACACACAGCATTCACTTCGCTTAGCACTGAAATGCAATTTCCCCACTGGGGGTGGGAAATGACAGGCGTTACTACAGCACCAACAACGCTACACGAGTGTCTTGATGTAAGGACAAAGGATTTGCCTAATAATTGCAAAGCAACAGGGGAATTTAGATAGGCAAAAATGGGACAAACTCACCCCTGGTGTAGCTCCATTGATGCACAGGAATGAATTTAGATCTTGTTAGTTACCCGAGATCTGGAATTTGAACCAGACACTGGAGACTCAAAACCCTACTCTTAGGAAAAGGGCCATGAGATCTTTCAGGATCTAGTCTAGACAGCAAAGAATCTAGAGAGGAAGGACAGCCTGATGATGAAGGCACCGGTCGTGACTCAGGAGATAGGGATTTGATTCCTACCTCTGCCAGAAACCCATTGTGTGATCTTAGATAAGCTACCTACTCTCAGTCTTTGGCCCCATCCAGGAAAGCACATAAGCATCTGCTTGATTTTCAGCCTATGCTTAAATGCTCCCCTGAATCAGGGCCTCTGTTTCCCCATTTGTGAAATGGGGGTGATGCGAATACTTCTCTCTCACCCTTTATCTATCTAGATTGTAAGAAATTGACTGGTACTACGCAGCTGTACAGCTCCTACCGCAGTGTGATCCTGATCTCATTTGGGGCCTCTAGGTGCTACTTTAATACAGATAAATGAACCACAAGTGCTCAGAAACTCTGGTTTAGACCTCAGACAACTGGAAGGGATAAAAGCCCTCAATGAATTTGGAACAAATTGTACACAGCAGCCAATAGCACCAATTGATGTGCTGTTGAAAGATTTATTTACATTTATAAGTATATATCAGCCGCGAGAAAAGTGACAATTATGGCAAGACAAAACACACTGGTTTATTGCAGCTGTACCGACTGGTTTGTTTGTTTGAGCCCATCGTGAATTAAGAGTTAAGAGCTAACTGAAAGAAGAGTTAGGACATGCAGAGAGACTATGAAGCAACGTGTCTCGTAACACAAGCCACTTGGGTTGGGAAATCAACCACAACAACACTTCCTTTAAATTACACAGTGAAGACAGTATTGTTATCTTAACAATATACGCATGTTGCAACACGAGTATATTGTCCACCTGCCCTTAGAATTAACATTGAAGTACTTTACATCAATAGGGATGAGCTGTTCAGTGCAACTCCAGTTATCCACAGAAATGGGCTGTCAAGAAGTGTGAGGGAAGACATGGCCCTGCACCCCCAGCTTCCTGCAATTCACCCTAACTCTCAGCCAGCCAGTAAAGCGGGTGGTTTATTTAGACGACAGGAACACAGTCCAAAACAGAGCTTGCGGGTACAGACAACAGGACCACCCCCAGTCAGGTCCATATTTGGGGCCAGGGATCCCAGACACTGGTCTGGGCTTCCCTCCCCTTCCCCAGCCAGCTCCAAACTGAAACTCTCCAGCCCCTCCTCTGCCTTTGTCTCTTTCCTGGGCCAGGAGGTCACCTGATCTTTGTTCAACACCTTCAGTTGGCACCTTTGCAGGGGAGGGGCCCAGGCCATCAGTTGCCAGGAGAAAGGGTGTTGGCCATTCTCTGTGCAGACACCATCACACTGGCCCTCTCGGGCTCTGCAACAATCACCCCCCCCTTATCCCACCACCTAGATACTCAAGAACTGCATAGGGGAAACTGAGGCACCCACACAGTATTCAGAGAGAACATTAAGAACATTCCCACTTCGTCACATGGGCATTCGCACAAGTAATGTTTCTTGTATCACAATAGCAACCAGAAAGCTTTCTACCCTCTAAGAGGGGCATGCAGCGGTCTGCATTTCCCCTGCAACAGTTCCATTCACTGGCACATTAAACGGAATAGGGAGCTTCATCTCATGCACTATTTCGTGTGTTAGTCATGGCATCAACTTTGGCTGGGGGGGGGGGGCGAGGGGGAGTGAGGAGAGGTCCAATCCTATTCAGGGGCTCAGCACCACACAGGGTCAGGTCTAGAGTCAGCAGCTGCCATGAAAGCAATTTTCCACCGTCTACCTGCATAGGGCCAGTTCAGAGAAGAATCTGAAGGAGTTTAGTTCATGTAACCTACAGCTTCTTCCAGTCCTGTAGTATACAAGTTACACACTTTGGATGCCCTTATGTCCATTTACTGATGTAAACAGGCCCCCTCCCTTTTATACCTGTGAATTTGGCACATATTTTGGTATGGCGTTAAGAACCTAACACCTAGTTTTTAAATTAGCTTTTCTCTCTGGCACTGGAAGTTTTTAAGAGCAGGTAGACAAGCAGGGATGGTCTAGAGAATACTTAGCTCTGTCTCAGTGCAGGGAACTGGACTAGATGACCTACCAAGGTCTCTTCCAGCCCCCCGTTTCTATGGGTCTGTAATGCGCGGCAGAAGGGGACTTCGAGTCTGTGTGGATACTTATGCACGGCTAAGACAAATCAACAGAATCTCACCGAGACCCAGTAAAAGTAGTACGCTCGTCCACAACAGCATGTAACGCAGACTTACTGTATTAGTACACAAGCCACAATAAGGATGACGGACGCTACCACTGAAACCACCACTAAGGCAGTGATGGTTTGTTTCTTCTGATTGGCAGCTACCACTGCAAGGAGGTCTGCGTGTTCGCATCGTGTCCCGACGAACCCAGAATGGCAGCTATGAAGAGAGGAGAGAGGTGAATTAAAGAAGAAAGCACAGAAGCCCATGCGCACCCAAGAAATAATGATCCAGTCACTGGGATTCTCAAAAGGCATTTGGCAGTCAGATCCAATGGGAGTTAGGCACCTCAGTCCCCTAGCCAGAGAGTAAAGAGTGGGACAGTGACAGGCTAGCAATACTTCAAGTGCCAATTAAGGGGTTGATCCTGCAGCCCTTACTCTGGCAAAGCTCCCACTGAAGTTGTACCTGATCAAAAACCTGCAAAGTAAAGCCCCGAGCACGTACTAAAGCAGCAGCTCCTTGCAGCCCTCCAGGCAAAGTTTTCAGGCCTCCAAAAGCCATCTATTTAAGCTAGATTTTTAGAATGCTGAGCCCCTGCAAACACCCATTCAAGTCTTGGGACCAGCTGGGGGCACCACTGAAAAAAAATCAGGCTAGTAATTTAGGTTATGTCTATGCTGCAGTTTAAAAACCCGTGGCTGGCCCTTGCCAGGTGACTCAGGCTCACGGGGCTGTTTAATTGCAGCATAGACATCTGGGCTCAGGCTGGAGCCCAGGCTCTAGGATCCTGTGAGGTGGGAGGGTCCCAGAGCTCAGGAACGTCTACACTGCAATTAAACAGCCCCGCAGTCTGAGCCCTGCAAGTCAGAGTCAGCTGGTGTGGGCCAGCCATGGGTGCCCCCAGCTGCAGTGTAGACAGACCCTTAGGTAACCAAATATGGATTTAGGAGCCTAACTTTAGGCATCCAGGTTTGACCTTTTTCCCCTTTGTGCCATGAAGGACAAGGGAAGGTGGGTACTCCATTCTCTCTGAAAATTCCAGCCGGTGTGATTTCCTTAGAGGTAACATGCGACTCCAAAGATAATGCAACAAGTTATATGTGCCAGTTCTCATCCCAAGGGAAATGCAATGGGCACTATACAGTTACATAGGTCTGCTGCCCTGAGGAACAGTGAATCACTTCTCTTAGGTTTCACTTGTGCTCACACAAGCAAAACACTTTGCCACAGGAAGAGACTTACACACATGCTGGCTTCTCCTCTTGCACCAGAAACCTGCACGTCCCGTGGAAGCAGAACTGACTGTGGGAGTCGGGACAGTCGTTAAAATGGGATCGGACTGCGGCAGCCACTGGGGGACCTAGATGGGGTGAACAAACAAAGATACATTTTTAACTCCATGTGTAACCTTCGGGGTGTGGTGTCCTGCCCCATCTAGTGGCACCGAGACCACTTAGAGAGAGCTAAATAAGTTGGCTTTACAGCCTTGGCTAAGAGCCAGTTGACTTTTAGCTCATGCAGTAGGGGCTCATGCACTAAGCTCCAGATGCCCCCAGGTTCAATCCTGCCCACCGACGACCAGGGTCTCTCGACGGGACACATGCATTAGCCAAGTCCGAGACAATTCTCTGCCCACAGGGTTGCGCTCAGCCATGGTTTAGATTTCGCATGATGCAGAGTTTCCTGGGCACAGCACACACATGTTCATAACCCACACAGTACTTTACTAGGAAAGCATTAATCTCTTTAGAGGGGATTTCCCCCCCAAAACCACCCTCTAAAATTTAAATAGATAATTGTATCCCTGCCACAGAATTCCACCAGATAGGTTTTCTGAACTATAGTGGTGTTCTCCTTTTCTATTAAGCACTGAAGAGTAATTTTTGTAGAATCCTCTTGGTTTTGCTAGACATATTCAAAGCTACCCAGGAGATTTAGATACCAGATTCCTGTTAGTATTAATGGAAACTGGACACCCAAATCCTTTAGGTGGCTTAAAATAATCTCAGCGTCTCTCTTTAATCAATTCTCCCATATAGGCAGGGCCCTTATTACTATGATTTATTTCTATTACTGTAGCATCTAGGGGTCCTAGTAACAGATGAGGATCGCATTGTGCATGGTACTGTACAAACAGACTCCTCCATTGTGATTTGAGCTCTAAGATTAGCGTAGTGCAGGTGAGGGGAAGGGTGGGCATGAGGGAGGGGCCACAGAAACCAGGATGCGCGACTGGCAGCACCAGAGTTTGAAATCCTCCATGGAGCCACAAGAGAGATGCAAGATGGAGCAGAGTAAGGTTCCCCCATGCCACCCTGCCAAGGTGCTTCAAGTCTGTCTTGAAGGAACCACCTCTGGGATGAGAGGAGAGTTCAGTCTCCATGGCCCAGCCAGTTCTTGGCCTCTCTGTTGAGGCTGCCAACAGAAGGTGCATTTTAGCGACAGTTTGGTGGTCGTTCTCTCTGATGGATGCTTGCCCATGGAGAACCAGACTAAGTTCCCCCATCTAATTTCACACAGGCTACCATATCACCCAAGTAACATTTGGGCACTGCTAGGCTGGTCTGAGTGGGTGACTTAGAGAACAGAGCCCTTTGTTTCTATTTACCAATCCCTTGAGCCAACAAGGCACCCTCCTCCATAGATTCCTAGAAACATGGAGGAAGGGAAGAGTTCTGTAGGAGAAGAGCAAATTCCATTTCCCCTTCCAGAGAAGTCTCGCTAATACCACTGCAGGATTGGAGATTTTTAAATAGGTATTTGCAATCCTGCCATTCAGACTGGTGTAGATGGGACAAAGAAGCTGCATCTGTTGACACCAAGTGTGAATTTGGCCCAGAAGCTGTAATGAAAGTGATCGAGACTGCAGGCTGAGAAAAGTTGGGAGAGCCCAAAGGGAAAGGAGATTATCCACTGAACGGGGTTTGGATTTGTTCTTCCAACCCTATGAAATCAGAGGCAAGCAGCAGATGTTTAAGGGGCCCTTAGTGGATCATTTCTGATACACTCACAAAATAAGCCTTTGTAGCACTAGAAGAATTTACTAAACAGCTTAAAGCTTAAAATTCTTAGCCTGGATGAACTTGATGAATAATCAAAGACTCATGCGCTTAGAGAGTACTTGCCAAAGCTTCACTGCACTCTTCCATTTGTTTTCTTGTTACGAAAGCACCACCACCACAATAGCGTGTCGCGGAGATGTTCTAGATAGAAGACACTCACAAGAAAGGGGGTCTGCTTTAAAAGGGACCTCTTCCACCAAGCGTGATAAGCACAGTGCTGGCAATTCTATATAATGAAACATTGTGAAGTCAAGTCTCAGTAGTAAGGATAAAGTAGAACAGAGGAAGAGAAGTGGGACAAGAATCCATCGGAAAATACAAAAGCTTCCCTGCCCCCCCCTAATTGCTACACTGTTTTCCATTTTGTCCTGGCCTGTTTTAAATTATCGTTCACAGCCGATACGGAAAACCAATATCCTGCTTTTGGATTAGCCCTCATAGAAAGCACATCCGATCTCCGTCGTTTCAAAGCCCCCCTCGGGTTCCTGTTTCCACACATTTCTGTCGGCCATGGTAATTAAATCCACATCTCTCAAAAGCTCTGGGTCCCAGGGAGATTTTAAACCAGTTTGAGTGTTAATCAAGGATATTGCGCGTGAGAAAAGGTTTTGTTGAAATCACGTATTCACACGAAGTGGCGGCTGCCAGCCTGGTTTGGTACTTGAGCAGCAGTGGGCCAGTATTGCCATGTGGGAGAGACTGATCAGATTTCCAGCCCAGATTGTCTCATGACACGGGTTATAAGTTCTCCATAGATTTGAAAGCCAGAAGGGGCCAATATGATCATCTTGTCTGACTTCCTGTATACCAGTCCTCAGAATTCCACCTAGTAATTCCTTCATTGAGCCCTGGGGAGGAGTCAGTCAAGGAGCAGGAGTGACTGCTTCAATCCCTCTTTTAGGAAAGGAGCATCCCCATCACAAAATAAACCCCCATAACGGAGGAAGGCACCACTGGTAACTCCGTTGTTACCAGCAGCCAATACTGCGATAGCGGATTTTCTCAAAAAGGGACCGACCTCCCCCAACTTTACGGGCATGGAGAAAAAGCATGGGCAAGCCTTTAGATGGAAAGCAAAGAGGCCAGCCAGCCTCATATCAGGATCGAATAGATTGTACGACAGCTGGTGACCATTTTCGGAATCTGAATACATACAGATAAGAGTCAAGGGGTAGCCACGTTAGTCTGTATCCACAAAAACAACAAGGCACCTTAAAGACTAACAGGTTTATTTGGGCATAAGCTTTTGTGGGTAAAAACCTCACTTCAGATGCAGATAAGAGTTTGATCAAACACAAATGGGTCTTATAAAGGTACTACGTACAGATTAGGACAGAGATTGGTTAATAGTGGTGTGCAAAGTTCATGTAAGTTAACAATGATAAAATAGGGTTCTCTTTAAAAAATGAAAACCCCTAATTGGCAGGCAAAGGAATGAATGGGTCACTGTCCGGACTTCTCAGAAGCAGCCCCACACAGTCAGAGAGAAGTTTTTTTCGGAGCACGGACTGTCTTTTTGTTCTGCTTGTACAGCACCTAGCGCAGTGGAGTCATCTAGGATTAAGGCTTAAAGGCACTGCCATAATACACATACAATAATAATTGGCATGGAATGGCAAGAGTGAAGCTTACAATGCTTAGTCCTGCCATGAGCACAGGGGACCTGACTAGATGACCTCTTGAGATCCCTTCCAGTCCTACGATTCTATGAATGGCCAGGACCATGCTGGAACAGTTCTTTGGATAAATGGAGGACTTTAGAGCCATCAATCCGGCAGCTTTTGCCAACGAGCAATTCACTGAGCAGCAAGCAGCACAAATGGGCTTCTGAATGGAGTCTGGCCTGGCCTCTTTTAGCTAAAAGAGCAGTGGATGTGATAAAACACCCCCCCTTCTCATGGCCCAGGCAGTATGGAAGCCTGGCTGTTTCTAATAAGGGTTCAGAGACACACATACACCCCGACCCCCAAGGAACATCTAAATATGGAACTGAAACTTCAGAAAAGGAACATGAACTAAAGCGTACTGGTAGAGGTGGTCAGAAATTTTCTAGTGGAACATGTGTGTGTCTGGAAGTGCGGACTTGTTGGAAGCAGAACTTTTTTGTGGAAGTCTTTATTTTATTATTCAAGAAAGTGTCTGAAAAATTGGCGGGGGAAGCTTTTTTTAAGGTTGAAACAGAACGTTTCGATTTTCCATGTTAAAAAAATTTAATTTTTTTTTTACTATAGCATAAAATGAAAACAGAATGAAAATGTTTGATTTTTATCTAAACAAAATGTTTCAACTGACCTGAACACACACTTTTTAAAAATTTCAGTTCATGGGAATATTTCAAAAATTGTTCTTTTAAATCCATTTCAGAATAAAACAAGATTTTGAAATCAGGGATTTTCCCGCAGAACAAAATAGCCAGTTCCTGCCCAACTCTGCTCATTACACACTTTTATTATTGTTATTTGTATTAGAATCATAGAAGATGAGGGTTGGAAGAGACCTCAGGAGGTCATCTAGTCCAATCCTCTGCTCAAAGCAGGACCAACCCCAACTAAGTCAACCAACGCCAACAAAATCACCATCGCACTTCTCTTCCCCTCAAAAGGATGAGAGGTTAAATAGACACTGAATCAGCAGAATACTAAACAGAAGGTTGGCTTTGTTGAAATCACCACTGTGGCTTGGATTCTTCTCAAATGACTAGCAGTCTATTACAACAGGGCACTAGGTTTTTAAGATATGTGACCCTCAAAGCAGCACAAACATCCTTTGCAGTTTGGATGCTTCTCTGAAGTTCATCTAGGCTTAGGATGACCAGATAGCAACTGTGAGAAAACGGGACGGGGAGGTAATAGCTGCCTATACAAGAAAAAGTCCCCAAAAACAGGACTGTCCTATTAAAAAACGGGAAATCTGGTCACCGTATCTAGGCTAATCAATCTGTCGTGCTTCTTTTTGGTCAGATAATAAACCACTGGAATGAGACATTTAAAACAAATCTTGTCCTCTTCTACAGTGTTCTCCACCTAGACATCTCATGAAACACCGATCAATTAAGAAGTGAAGAAAAATTATCCTCTTTAAAAAGGTGTGAAAGAGGCAAAGGGGGGGGGGCGTGCGTATCCTCAGCTGATGTAATGTAGCTCCATTGAAGCATCAACATCAAAGGCTTTACATTGAGTTATGCCAGCTGTGGGTCTGTCCTAGAGTTTACAGCTTAGAATTTTCTAAGGTGCCTATTTCCTTTAGGTGCCAACTGAATCAATGGGACTGTGGGTTCTCAGCTCCTCTAAATTAGGCCCAAAATGTCAAGTTCGGCAGCCAAAATTAGTGGCCGCTTGTGAAAATTTAGGCCTAAGTCACTTGCTGTAGATCACACTGAAAGTTTGAGGCAGAGCTGGGAATAGAGATTGTCCCCTCCACCCTGTTCTCCCTGCATTACCCACAAGGCCCTCCCGTCTCCCTTGATAGTAGCATCCTGGTTTAGCAAAACTTGGGACAGGCAATGCAGACCTGGATGTCATTTTACACCGATCCCCTCAAAGGGGTGGGAGAATTAGCAGGTCCAGTTTTAAGCCACCTCCATCAACCCCCTTAATGATGAGCCACATCGCACATGGAGATTAAATGCAACTTCCGTCCTCCAAACAAAACTCCAGGACATCTACTCTTGTGTGTAATGGCAGCAAGAAAGGAGCAGTCCCTGCCGGGATACCTTTCGCCAAATGGGCCTTTAACTTCTTTGTAAGAAAGAACGAGAGGGCAGCTTTAGTTTACGACCTTGCCTCAAGAAGCTGCACCAACTGCAGCTTTTATTGTTGTACCAGCCCACATCAAAGGGCTGGGACTTTCATTTTGTGCCTCCAAACCAGAGAGCTTTTCCCATCCTAATTACAATCCCTTGGGGACCATCCATAGACCAGCCGTTTAATCTTCTATTTTAGCTTCACTGGCTTTGCACCGTAACAGTCTCCCCATGAGCATTCAGAATTTTAGAATAGAATTCACTGACCATCTGCTTCAGGATTCCTTTGAACTGTGTTGCAGACTGGTAGTTCCGAGTGGTGGAACAAGACCCTGCTGAAATGCTCTTGTCTACCATCTTTCAAATGGTATTCTATAGATAGTTGCCACATGCCTTTGTGGGCACTGATGGGGATAAGACTCATGTACTGACCTTGGGAAAGCAAGACGGACAATGATCTAATCATCTAATGTGTTTCTCAGATATGCTTAAGGCCAGCACTGCCAGGACAGTTTCAGAGTCTGATTCCAGACACATGAGGCTAGCAAGGAGACAGCTTTCTAGAGTGTAAGGA
The DNA here is from genome assembly GCF_013100865.1 of Trachemys scripta elegans. Classification (NCBI taxonomy): domain Eukaryota; kingdom Metazoa; phylum Chordata; order Testudines; family Emydidae; genus Trachemys; species Trachemys scripta. The sequence continues at coordinate 145,448,800 of NC_048299.1, forward strand.
AATGCTCCCATTTTAGCCAGTTCAAACAGCGGTGGATGCAGCAAGACATGCAAGCTCGTGGCGATGCTTTTCTAAATCCCCACCACTGGGGAATGTTTTATGCAAAAAGCATTCCAGTTAACTGCAAGACAAGTTTTTAAAAACTTTTCAAAAGAAAAGAACAAAAAATATAAACCTTCCCCAAGATAAATATAATTGGTATAATATGCACATCATCCCACCTCCACCCCATCATCTGTCTCTTTCTCCTGCTCCCCTTTGCTTGTCTAGTACCTGCCTTTTATCCATGTACAAAGGCAGTGAAAGACACACACACACACTTCCCCCTCCCCAAGCTCCCCTGTAAAGGATTTTGGGATGCAGCTTGTAAAATGGACTCTTAAAAGAGAATGTCCTAATCCTGCCGTCTTTGCAGGGAGACCTAGATGATTTCTGTGCAATGCTCCATTACTTCACTGGGACCCCAGGCAATTGTCTGGATCCACCAGTGCAATTCTGACTAGGATGGAAGCGACCATCTCTCATTGGTTTTATTGACCAAGTTCCAGATTGGTAGCCATAAAACAGTTGCCAGAAAGTTATAATCACTCAGATTGCCCTCTTCTGCACAAAGCCAAGGAACTACATTAAACCTTTGGCAATAGTATATTGCTACTGCTCACAAAACACTCAGTATGAACAGGAAATGAGCTATAGCGGCTGATCCACATGTATCAGTGTGATCACATCACTGACTGGTGTAAAGCCACCAGTCAGGTCACCTAATGAAGGGAAATGAACTTGGAGGGCACCCTCCAGATTCTTTCTTGCCACTTCCCTGTGTGGGGTTGGCGACTTTTATAGCCTTCTTCTGAAACTCTCATATTCCTGGCTGTGGTGCAGATTGATCCGAGGTCTGTTGATATCCGGTCCATGTAGCAAGTTTTCGGTCTCCCCCTTGAAGTGATTGTGGATGGAATCCAACCAAGAGCCATCCCACCAATAACACTCCAGTCTCCACTGAATACGTCCATACCAGTGTAGCCTAGCCTCCCTGAACTGGTCTTCAGATGAAGCACCCTGCATGAGGCCCCCAACAACCTCGTTCTGTTCCTCATCATGCAGTGTCCAACCATCTGGCCATCTCAGCATCTTCATTTCCGTGGTGGAGAGCATCCTGATTTCTTCTCCTGTGGCTGGGCAAGTCTCTCAACCCATCTTAATGTATGGAACGATTACAGTTTCACAGTCTTTGTCATGGAGAACTGGGGTTAGCTCCTACCATATGCGCCACACAGCTTTAGTACGATGCCAGGCATCACTCAGGAGGGCACCATTGTCAGCAACCATTAAACCGAAGTATTTAAATTCTTTCACTCTAAGGGCTCTGCCTGTGATATACTTCATGATGGGCCCTCCTCCCTTAGTTACCATAGCCTTGGTCTGACCAGCTGCACATTAAGCCCAGCCCACTCAAAACTATGTTACCACTATTCAAAGTTGACTTGTAGGGTCTCAATCTTCCATGCATCACTAAAACATCAGCGGACATCTTGTTCCAAGCTGGCTCCCTTCCATATTCTCACTTAGCCCATCCATGACAACCAGAGACAAAAAGGAGCCCTGATGTAGGCCAACATTTATGGGAAATCCTCTACTGTCCCCGATTTGGTTTTGACTGCAGTAGTCATTCCCTCATATGTACCCTGGAGCAGATGGACATATCCTTCTGGCATGCTTCTCCATCACAAGCTCTACCAAACTAGTTCTCCTGGTACATGATCATATGCTTTCTCCAGGTCCACCCACAGTCTCTTTTCTCTGAGCTCCTCTATGAAGACTGGTAGCAAAAATTGGCCTCAGTTGTGTTCCTTCCTGGCATGAATCCATACTGACCTTTCCAAATTTCAACCATCCCATGCAGATGCTTTTCAATAATCTTCTCCCATACTTTCATCGCATGCAACATCAGCTTAATTGGATGATAATTAGCACATAAATATCTCCTTTATGTTTAAAAATAAAACACACTACCAAGCTTTTATACCGTTCAGCCAGCATTTTCCCTTTAAGAACACTGAACAAACTTTTAAGATACTTGAAGCCTTCCTTTTCCAATGACTTCACCACATCCATTACTGCTTCATCTGGCCCAGGTGCTTTCTCCATTTCCTTAAATGCCTCTGTAACCCTTCCTTTTTATGCTATCATGACCGAGTTTGGCTTTCATATCCTTAATTCTTCCATTGGGTTCTGCTCATTCATCCCTCTTTCAAAACGATTATTTTACTGATTGAGTCACCATTCATTTGCAATAGAACCATGTTCATTTATAATGCAGCAAACAAACTTGTTCAAATGCCTCATCATTTTCTCGCTTGCCTTGGTGAGTCTATAGATGGTCTTCTTTCCCTCATGTCCTCCTAGCCTGTTATATAGCTCATCACAGGCCATACTTTTAGCTGTCAACGCTCTTTGCCTCCATGTAGGACATCTTGTCGCTGCTGAAGCCACTGGCCTACCATTTTTCAAAAGTTCTCTCTCCCCCCTCCCGCCCCCAAATAAATTCTTTAGTTCAAAGACTGCACCACCAAGTCTCCCTTCTTATCCTTCCCAGCACTAGGCCCATTGCTTCTAGGACTTCATGTGCTATTTCTAGCAAAGCTGACTCCAGTTTGAACCAGTTGTCCTCCACACCTTGTGTAGACTTCCTGACTACATACACGATTCAGTGTTTGTGAAGATTCTCTCCTTGCCATCTTTAAGTTTCCCCCACTTGAGGCCCTCTGGCACACACGGGTTCAGCTACTTCTGAGGGCTCTGCATTCAGAAATTCACCCGTCAGAGTCTGGGGGGTGGAGCTCAGAGCCAAGGCTCCCGCCGACACTTGAATAGTGACACTGCTATTTTTAGTCTGCTAGCGCAAGCCCAAGACAGTTGACCAGGGCTTGGAGACGCGCTGCTGCAGGTCCTTTTTGCAGTGTAGACATTACTTCAATGAATACTTAAGGTATCATACAAATTTGAGTAAACCAGGCTGTGGTCAAACTGGGTTCTAACAAGCTGCCAGTGTGATTGGCACCAAAATGTTTCAGACCACCTCTCCTCTTCCCCCGCTTCCCAGCAGGGTTCCAGCAGAACCTGGCCTTGCTTGTGCTAGACAATCAAACTAGGTTTGAATCCACAACCAAGCCGCAATCATGGTGTTAGCCTCCGTGCAATGACCAGGGACATGCCAGAGCCAAAAGTTTCATCCAGATCTAAAACCTCCCCAAAGTTCAGGGTGCAGCACTACATGCCAGGGCTTTGGATTGGCCCAATACATTGAGAAGAGCCAGAAGCAAAGTTCAACTGCTGATTCCCAAATTTCTGGGGAAGTCTACAATGGACCTGTTCTCTAGAAAGTACTCTACGAGCTGAAAACACCGCAAAGTGCTCTGTGATAGCCACAGATCCTTTTTCTGTGCCTCTTTTCTCAGCACTCAAGAGAGCAGCCTGTCCACTGACAAATGATGCTACACAATCCGACAGTTTGTTGCAACCAGGTAGTAACATTTGCATTGCTCTTGATGCTTCAGTGTTACAAGAAAAAGATGTTTTGCCTCGTTGAGCCTGCACCCTTGGCAAAATGAGATCAGTGTGCCTAGTCTAGGTACTCACAGCTGATAGTGTTCTCAGACCACCTCTTATGAAAGGAAGGAGCAGCAGCAGAAGGAACGTTACTGGGATGTATTCCAGCTCCCAACCACCTTTGGGTTTCACACAAAGAATTTTCCACACAGGTGGAATTTTCCTCCCACCTGATTCTCCCCCTTCCAACTGACCCACAGCATGGCTGATTCCCAGAGTCTGGGGAAGGTCCTTATAGCGGTGAGATCTTATTGAGTTTTCTATTTTCAAGTCCCCCACCCTTACCCCTAGGGGCCCCTCACCTTCCCCTCTCTGGCTGGGTCCTAGGGTGACCAGGTAGCAAGTGTGCAAAATCAGGACGGGGGTGGGGGGGTAATAGGAGCCCATATAAAAAAAAGCCCCAAATATTGGGACTGTCCTTATAAAATCAGGACATCTGGTCACCCTACTGGGTCCTCTCCCCTCTTTTGCTGGTATATGCCCTTTCTTGGGACCTGATCCAGAGTCCACTGAAGTGCCTGGGACTCCTTCCACTGATTTTGGATCACGACTTTGGTTATTCTCATAGCAATATCGAAACTGCCACACTGGAATCAGGACGAGTAGCCCATCCAGTCCAATAGTGGTCTTAAAGCAGCTGGTACACGATGCTTCAGAGGAAGGCTGATACTGTTCACAATGAACAATCTGCACCAGTGCCCCTCCACATAGGCCATTCCCAAATCTACCGGTCTAATCCCTCACGTCTCCGGCTACAGTGGCTCCAACTCAGTGTACCAAAATAGGCTTAACATTGCTTCTTTCTCTCTCCCCAGATGGAAACCACGCTCTCCTCCTTGCCAGCTCAAACTAAATCACGAATCCTTGGCATGAGCAGTCTGCTTGCAAGGAGAACAGCCAGGAAAATTCCCCACTTCTAAGCTATCTGATCCCTGCCTCTAGCCCCCTTTCCCCGTCTGCAACAACTTCTCAACCAGGGAATAGATTCCGCTTTCTCGCTCTCTCCCCTCCTGCCTATCTTCTGTGGGTTGCATGATCAATGCAACCCCTCTTACAGCAGGCCACTTCACTGTATGCAGTTTCAAGACCTTTTCATGGCTTCCCCTCTTTTGGGATTTCCACAAGTCAGTCACCTGCTCAACACTGCAAAGGGGCTGCCCATGACTGATATTGTTCACATAGCGCCAAAGAGGCATATATGGAGAAATCACTGTCTAAAGATCTAATCAGAGCTGAAGGTTCACCAGTTTTCCTCCTCTAAGATTTTGAGACACCTAAAGCTGCCCACGTCATGGTACCCATCTGTCAGAGAACCAGAAGGTTCTGCCACTGACTCGGACCTTGAGCAATTCACTGCTCTTGTACGTTTCCCCATCTGTACAACAGAGGATATTGCTACTTAACTCAGGGGGGTGGAGAGGATGAACCTGTTCTTGCTTGCAAATCATTTTGAGTTCCTCAGGTGGAAGAGGCTCTTAAAGAGCGTAGCATTGTGATTAAGAGAAAAGGGAGACATTGCAGGGTTTAGAATAGAATGGGTCTCTTAGGCTTTTGTTATCATGCAACCAATTCTGTCACAGTAACTATGTGAGCAGTCCTTCGGATCTCTCAGGTTCTTGGGCCTTGGCTACACTGGCACTTTACAGTGCTGCAGCTTTCTTGCTCGGGGTGTGAAAAAACACCCCCCTGAGCGCAGCAAGTTACAGTGCAGTAAAGCGCCAGTGTAAACAGTGCCCCAGCGCTGTGAGCCTCTCTCCCAGCGCTGTGAGCCTCTCTCCCAGCGCTGTGAGCCTNCCCAGCGCTGTGAGCCTCTCTCCCAGCGCTGTGAGCCTCTCTCCCAGCGCTGTGAGCCTCTCTCCCAGCGCTGGTGACGCTACCACACTCGCACTTCAAAGCGCTGCTGCGGGAGCGCTCCCGTGGTAGCGCTTTGGAGTTTCGAATGTAGCCAAGCCCACAATGAAATAGCAATTACCTCAAACTACCTTTGACCAGCCCCTCAACTCCTGTAAACTCAAGCTCTATTGAGTTCAGCTGATGGGAACTGAGGCTCAGGGAGGTGAAGTGACTTGCCCAAAGTCACACAAGGAGTTTGTCACAGAGCCAAGAACTGAACCTGGGTCTCTCAAGTCCCAGTCCAGTGCCTTACTCACAAGGCCCCTCTTTTTTAGATTAGCATCACTATTTTATATTATATAAAAAAGAGTAAAAGGAACAACCTCCCGTCCCACCACGTAAACCACTGCATTATTGCCATTAATAAAGTGATCTTAAAGATAAGAAATTTACCAAGGGTTGTGGTGGATTCTCCATCACTAGTAATCGTTAAATTAAGATGCGATGTTTTCCTAAAAGCTCTGCTCTAGCGCAAAGAATTAATACAGGGACGTTCTATGGCCTGTGTTCCGCTGGAGGTCAGACTGAATGACCACAGGGGCCCGAGGCCAGAAGGGAATCTGTGAAAAGGGTTTTGGATCAACCCATACCAGAGAAGGGCTGGAGCTGTGAAGTTCAGATCCAAACTGAAGTTTGGTTCGTGCCTCTTTCTAAACTTAAAAAAAAAAAAAAAAAAAAACTGCTGTTTTCTTAGCAAGATTCAGATTTTTTGCTTTGCTAATGTCTGTCCCACAGTGAAATCTCACTGTGAGGCTACATAAACTCAAGGGCAAGCTCTCCGCTTTGCTCAGAGCACAGAGTATTCTTTTACACACACTTTTCATTCAGCCGGACTCCCAATCCCTTCAGCCTAGAAAGGAGGTTTTATTCCATGGCCAGGAGTGATATTTACAAATTTAACTTCCAAGAGACACAAATTCCTTTCAACGTGGTGCTGGATAAATAATCAGGTACGACTGAATTGGCCCCTTACAAGCCCTCCAGAGTTCCTCCCCTCCCCCCCGCTTTGAACACAAGTAAACCATGAAAGAAAAAAAAAATAGATTACATCCAGCTTATTAAGTCTCCATCATTCTGGCCAAAGGACAGGACAAACCCCGTACACATGTGCTCTCCACACAAGCTGTATTTCTTAAGCTTCAGAGGATGCCAGAAAGAGAAAGCGTTGACATGTTTGTAGCGCTTTTAAAACCCTACTCCAGCCCATTCATAAAACCCACTTGAGGTTCTGTGAAATGGGAAAGTTATTGGGGGGTGGGGGTGGGAAATCATTTTGTGTTTCAGATTTCACAGTTATTGTACCCGTTTTATGAATGAAGCCATTGATCTAGCATAAATCGATCGGTTACAATGCAAATCGGCACTGCCAACTAAGAGACAGTGCTGGAGCCATGGTGCATCTAATGCACGACATCCTACTTCTGGCAGTGCAGTCCTTGGAGTCAGGTCATTACACAGATATTTCCTTTTCTCCCTAGAAAGGCAGCCAGTGTCATCCTCCTTTGGCTGCAATGCAAGCATGCAGACAGCAGGCTCTAGCGGGGGATTTGTGCCCCACTGTGGCTTGCTTTTGTTCTTTGGCAGCCGCATTAAGGGGCTAGGGGGACAGTGGATACCAAATCACCTGCCATGATTTTCAAAAGCAACTGCTGGTTTTGGGTGCTCCATTTAAGACCTAGCCCTGCACGACAAATGTCCATCGGTGTAACGCTCCTGAGCGACAGTAATACTGACCTAACTCCCAGTGTAGACAGTGCTAGGTGGATGAGAGGGCTTCTCGCGTTCACCTAGCTACCGCCTCATGAGGAGGTGGATTAACTACGCTTAAGGTAGCATCTTCATGCTGCTCGCAGAGGTGGGTTTTTTTATGCTGATGGGAGAGCTCTTTCCTTTTGGCATAGAGCATCTTCAGACGTGCTGCAGCTGTACTGGTACGGCTGCACCTCTGCAGTGCCGTATGGATAGACTTACCCCAAGTGGAGACAAGCCAGCAGTTTTCAGACAGTGCTCAGCACTCACTCTGAAATTCAGACCCCTTTATGGTACCTCCGCTTGGGCACCCAAATGGATAACTACAGGGCCTTCTTCCTTACTGAGAAAGCGGTATTTTGAGAGAGATAGATAGCTATATAAGAAGGCAAAACTCCCATCAACTTCAGTAGGGCCAGATTTTATCTATCTGGTCTACGTCTCCCCGTCTTTGGAAACCAAGGAAATGAAAATAGTAGTACCTAGAGCTCTTTCATCAGCAGAACTCACAACACTTGACAAAGGAGATCAGAATCATTGTCCCCATTTTATAGATGGGGAAAAAGAGGCACAGGATGGTTAAGTGGCTTGCACAAGATCACCCAGGAGGCCAGTGGCAGAACCAGGAACTCAACTTGGGTCTCCCAAGTCTCAATCCAGTGCTTTGTGCAGTAGGCCACATTGCTTCCAATACCCATCTTCAGAGACCAGACTGAGTTTGCTCCAAAACACTGCCCATTGCAGGACCTGCTCCAGAAAGTCTGATTTGTGCAGAGGAAGACAAAACTAATTTCTTCTGTTCACCCACAGATATTACAAAGTGTTTGATTTCATGCCCTATGAAAGAGTCAAGGGGCAGTGACTCCCAGACGGCCTATCCAGTTATAAGAATAAACATTAAAAATACACACGGAGGTTGCGGAAAGGACACAACCCCTCATGCACCAGGGCACATGCCAAACTGCAACTATTGGGAGTCAAGAGGAAACTTCCCCGGGGAGTAGGTTATTCTAAACTGACTACTGCAGTCTTTGCGCCTTCCTCTGCAGCAGCTGGTACCGGTGTCTGCTGGAGACAGGACACTGGACTAGACTGACCCTGGTCTGATCTGATATGGTCCTTCGGACATTCAGTTTGGGATCTCCAATCATACACGTGGTAACGTATCATCTTTGGGGAGTTTGGATTTCTTAGTCTTGTCTAATGATAGATAAGGAAGATTTTCAAGGTGCCTAACTGACCGCCAATGGGAACTGGATGCTTACCGGCCACATGGGCCTCTGTGGGGGCGGGGGAGGGGAGGGAACACCTCCCACACCTTACGATTTCTTCTGTCCTATCATTGGTTCTCCAATGTCAGGAGAAAGGTACGGGCAGGCAAAAGAGCATATTCTGCATAAGCAGAGGTTTTCTAATCGCCTCTCACACTCAGCCAATGTTTACTAGCTGCCTTATCTAACATGGTCTTAATCTTGGCTGTATTTTTATCCCCTTCCTTACCTGATTACTCATAAGTCCATTTAGCCTTGCTCTGCATATTTCCTGATCGCATCTACACTCACTCACTCTCGCTCAGAAGCCCAGAGTGACTCTGTGACACCAGCTATTTCCCAGCTCTGCTTTCGACTGCCACTGAAAGTAGAATTTGGTTCTTGGGCCTTGCTCGAGCTAAGATCCCCACTGCTGGTGTAGCTGCACGAGCGCAAACCTCTAGTGTAGACGCCAGTGCAGCTCACGCTGGTTTCAAACTGGGGTGAACCAGACAGATGGGAAGGCTGCTGCACCACTTCAAATTAGTTCTCTGCTGGGGGGAAACCGGATGATTTACACGCTTTGTGATTTTTTGTAATGAAACGATTTCCCACTCACTGGTTACAGTTTAAGGATTATACTTCTTTTTGTTGGGGGTGCAAGAATTCCTAGTGGCTGAAATGTACATGAAAACACTGGAAGCTATTGAAGCCACAGGGCTTGATTCCCCTCCCCACCAGCCCTCCCTTAGATGGGTGTAAGCCAGGAGCAGCTTCACCGAAAAATCAGTTGTGTTGCACAGGTGGAAAACAAAACAGGAGAATCGGGTTCATATTCCAATTCCTAGGCATAAGGGTTCCACTAAATGAATAAAAAGCAACCCCTTGCATTTCTCATGGCTATCCTGCCTGATCCTAAATGCAGGAAGCTGCTCTACCAGCCCTCAGTGGTGGTGGCATACGGCAATCGCTGTTAGCCAGACACAGCTTCTAGTGACCTATTACGAGGGACGAGCAAACCTTCCAAGGCTGGGAACTTCAGCTAAGCAGCCGCCCCTCCCCCCAATTCTGACCCTGAAATCCAAAGCGTGCAAGTCTCAAGCTCAAAACAGGATCGTCAGGGTTAGAGTTACCTGGGCCTTGTCCCTTAAAGTATTTGAAGTCTGCTGACCGGCTCAAAGGAGATAGCTCTGGAAGGACCGAGCAGCAGTGGGGCTTGTGCAAGCTCCGCATGTGTTTTTAAAAAAAATAAAATACTAAGTTTAATAAAACACCAGTTTTTAAAAGACTTATGTTCCCAGACTAGGGACAAACCCAGACCAGAACGTTCATGAGAACAAATGCTCTTGAGGGATTTCCAACCCTTCGGCTGCTGAGGGAGTGTGGCCTAGTGGATAGAGCACCAATCTGGAACCTCAGTACACCTGGATTCTGTTCCCAGCCATGCCACTGACTTGCTGAGTGACCTTGGGCAAGTTACTTCCCCACCTGTGCCTCAGTTTCCCCATCTGTAAAATGGGGATATGGACACTGACCTCCTTTGTAAAATACTTTGAGACCTACAGATGAAAAAATACTATGTATTGTTATTAATCTATGAATGGTCACCCTTCTGAACTAGGCTACTAATCCGTTACCCCTCCAAAAACGGACTGTTTTTCCATAAAACCCCCTTCTTGCATTCAAGTGGCAACATTTGTTTTAAAACCAAACAGTCCCCTGCAGCATTTGCAGCCCAATATTGCAGATCTAGTTTAGTGCAAATGAAAAGGAAGTGGACTAGAAACTGATTGTACGCCAGGTGAAACCGACGCATCTGTTCTGGATGTCTGCTCACTTCTTGTTGAGGTCTGAATGCGGATTGGATTTTTAAGATTCCTTCAGTCTTAATAAGCTAAGGCCGAATTAGTAGGGCAGGTAAGGTACAAAATTCTTTCCCCTACTGCATTCCCTTGATATTGTAGCAGCGTTGATTGATCTGGGGTAGAATTTTCAAAAGCACTTAAGTGACTTAGGACGACAAGTCTCATTTTCGAAAGCAACTTGGCACGGATGAGCCATTAACATCATTGTCGACTGGGGCTGGAAGGGTCGCTGGCTGCCACTGGCTATGTAGACATATCTTAAGTCATCTGGGATCCCAAGTCCCACATACAATGCTTTCCATCCTCTCTAGGCAGCCCTCTCCCCCCACCCCCATCATAGGAGGGCTGAATTTCAAACCTACAGAATTGACACCTCCACACCCTGTCTATCTCCCCTTCGGACCAAACGCTGCCTAAGAACCAGAGGCAGTTTCCCCAAGTTAAATTACTCGCATCACAGCAGCACCCAGAAGCCCCTACTAAGATCACAGCCCCACAGTACTAGGTGCTGTACAGACACTGCTCCAAAAAGCTGACGGACCGGACAGACAAGGTGGGAGGGCAAATATAGGCACAGACATATGGTGACTCACCCCAGGAATAGCACCCAGGTCTGCTGGCTCCTTATCGGCCACCCTGTGCTGACTACACCAGGCTGTCGCAAACTTTAAGGGGTGCTCTCGCTTGTTTTGTTAGATGGTAATTTTTGGAGTTCGCTTCAAATCACAGGCAGGTGAGATCTATGGATGGTTGGTCTCTTTTGGGGCAAGCTACCGCCACTCCATATGAAAATCTACATGATCCTAACGCTGGGGGAAAAAAAATCAGCGTATTCAGGCTGAGATCTCCTGCAGGATTTATTGTATAGACAACGAATGACTCCAACAGCTATGAGATATCCTCCCCCGCCACTCCTGCACCCCCCAGCTTTGTTTGAGAAGCCTGGAACTTTGATTATTACCAGACAGGCACAAGCGAGCCCAGAAACTACCTCTCACAACTTAGATCTGGGCTTTGATCTCTGTGCCATTATTGACTCTAAAGGCTTTCACAGCTTCTTATGTCCCCCCCTTAGGGAAGTCAGGCTAACCATAAACTGAAAACACAGCCACTTAAATACAGAGGGGACTCCCTTGTGATTAGAATGAGGTCATCACAAATGGGGAGGGGGAAATCTTTTACAACAAAACATCACCTCATCTCACACCAGTGGTGACTTCTCAGGACTGTGTGTGTTTCCATTGTGGGGCAGTGCAAAGGGTGCTATCGGACAGAATAGAGCCCATCATTATGAATGGTCATTCAGAGATAAGTGATCCTTGAATCTCGATACCAAATTACTTATTACTTGCCTCATGGTAGCGCCTAGAGGCCCCAAGAAGCATCCTGTTGTGCTAGGTGCTGTACTTGCATAGAACAAGAGAGAGGTGCCTGACCTAAAGTGTTTAAAATGGGAGTTTTGCCCCAACTTCAATGGGTACAGGATCAAGATGACAGGAGGTTGCCACAAATGGGGGAAAACAACTAACAGTGGACTCAAACATCTAAACAGGAAGCTCTCTCCTTCCTCACCCATCTGAAATGCAGGACCCTGCAAAGGGAAAGGAAGAGCCCCACATGTACAACCAAAGAATCGCGAAGGGCCAATGATTAGAATCAGGCACAAAAACCGGGGGTGTAGTTTTGATTTGGGTTATCATTCTAAAGCCACAGGTCATTCTCATCGATGGGCCATTCTGCCTGGGTGGAATGAAAGAAGCTGTTTATTCAACCAACTGAACCGGCACCAAACGCTTCCTTTCTAAATTCACGAGACGAAAGAAAGCTGAGAGCTAAGAGGACTTGAGCGATGTAGGGCTTGACCCTCCTCTCACGCCAGTACAAAATCAAGGGCAATGCCACTGAAGTTAATGTGATAAAAATGAAGCAAGTACAAAGAGAATAAATGCATTTAGTATCTAGGGCATGGCAATTCCAGAGCAGGTAACACATACCTGCACAAGAGAGATAAGCTTTCTAATTTTAGCACAACTCCAGTGCCTTATGGGAGAAAACTCAGGCAGGGAATGGAATGGAGAAGTTGTCGGGAATTTGGAAAGGTGATTGTTGAGCAATAGTATCTCACGCACTGAGACTGGTGTCTGGCTGGCCCACGTTCCACCTATTTGCAAGGCAAAGTAGGTGTTGCAAAAATATCACATTCCTGAGAACTCCATTGCGTGCATGCATACAACTGCATCCCCAGCTCGCAGCACTTCTCCCACATACTGGTTATCCTGGTCTACTAGGCAGTACTGGACCCAGGAGACTGGATCCAAGTCTCCGCCAGAACTTGGAGGAAGTTCAGACCAAGATATGAACTTGACCACTCAGTCCCTTTCAGAGCCAGAATGAGCCACTCTAAGGGCTGTGAAGGAATGGCACTAGTAGTTCAAGTGTTTTTCAGTGTGTAAATCTAACAAATCCAATATAGACGCAGGCACTTAATGTTTGAGCTATGAAGAATCTGTTAGCAGTATGAGGACTATGACATGCAGTTGAGCAGATCCGATTCCATCCAGCAGAGGGTAGTCATGTTCCCCACACACTAGCCAGCCCACTAAAAGATGCATTCATGTAAAAGAAGGTAGCCCAATCCCCTCTTTGCACCACCCCAGACACAGATACCATGGAACAAGGCCACATCCCAGGGGATCATTTACACATGGGGCTACTAGCATCCCATCCACACTGATCAGCAAGGATCTTCATGGACCCTGTAATTAACACTACAGTAGCTCTCAAAAGCCTCAATTGGGATTGTGCGAGGTATTGTACAAACACATCAGAGATTGTCCCAAAGGGCTAGCAACAGCATTGTTTGCTCATGGGTACAAACCAGCACTCACCCTGGAGAAGACCTTATTTCACTACAAGCCAGCACTCGGTTAGGAGCTGGAGCATAGGAAAAGGCTATTCTGTCGGTTATTTTAAATAGCTAGCAGCAGGCTGGAAGTGAAAACCTTTCTGGGCTGGATAAGCAGCACACAGACTATAGTGAATTCTCTCCTCTCCCAGTGGCTTCATGCTCAATAGGATGGAACGAGAGGCAGAGAAAAGAAATGACCTCTCCTCCACATGGTTCTCTTAAACCAGCCTGGCCAAGTCACACATGTGATCTATCCACTTATTAACACGGCCTAGATTAATACATTGAAGGTAGGGTGTTAAACAAGAATCAAATTAGGCCCTGGGGAAGAGGCCAACATTACACTCAGTAAGATAACCACTAAATGTTTCTGGGTTGTTGTTTTTTTTGCACTTTCAAATACAGATCTCAACCCCATGGCTGACCATTTTCCAAACATCTGTGCTGGGGAAGGGGTCATCTGAGCTGGAGGACTACTGGAGATGGCCAGGAAACAGAGTACAGGGATGATGCGAACATCTGTGGGGACCACTAGGTATGATTAGAAAAGCCAGAAGGGGTGGATGAGAGAGCCAATTCAGAGCTCTGGCTGCAGAAGACATGGTTGAAATTACTATGCAAGGTCTAAGGTTAATATATTAGATCAGTGAACTTACCACTCAAGGCAGATGTTGTGTTCTCCAAGGCATGGCACACAGCTAGTAAAATACCTAGGGAAAAATTTCAAATACAGGTCACATACAATACAACAAGCAAAACATTGATTTAAACAGTCAAAAGAGAGACACACAGAAGATCTTATTTCTAGCTGCAGGGGCAGAGTCAAAGATGCAAAAGACCTATAGGTTTTAAAAGGAATCAACAGCTTTTGGGACATATCCATATATTTTAAGGCCAGAAAGGATCATCTCTAACTATACACACACATACACCCAAGATATCCAAGTTTACATCCTTAGACACAGAATGCAAAATACACACACACCTGATCTATACATGAATCAGTGGATGGAAGTATTTTCCCAACACAACATACAGTAGTAGGAGCAGCAATAGTACTTTGAATATCCATGGAAACTTTCAACCTAGGATCCCAAATCATATTGAAATATTAAATCTCAGTACCCCGCGTGATATTGTTATACCCAGGTAGAGATTAGGAAGCTGACACACAGAGAGGTTAAATAACTTGCCTAAGGTTTGATCCAGTGCCAATTGTGGTCGAGGGACAAGTCAGTTGCAGAACCGGGAAAAGGACCTATGAGTCCTGACTCCCAGCTCCCTGCTCCAACCAGTGGCTCAAATCTAGCCAGATGCAAAGAACTGTGTGTACCATAAGCTTTCTTATCCAAAGATACCCCACCTAAATTAAATATCCCTTTATTTGAAACCCGGTTTATCGCATAAATTCCACACTCCCCAATCCTGTTGAGATAAGTAGAGTTCCAGCTCTTATGTTACCAGTTGTAAACAACTGTTCATAAAAATGAATAAAATGTGCACCAGAAAAGCAAAGCGGTGGCAACAATGTAAGCACTAGCCGAACAAGAAGCCTACAGAGCCATATGGGTCTGAATGGGAAGGAAGGATTCTAAACAATCCTTGTTTTAAGAGGATTTAAAGGGGGTGGAGGAGGGGAGAAAGCTAAACACACTATATATTTCTGAAGGTCATTCTTTTTCCATGCGGAGAGTTAGGAGGAGGAAATTGACCACCAAAAGCAGAACTAATAGCAAATCCAGAAAACAATTAGGATTAATTTAGATTCAACTTTCCGGAACTGCAGGCATAGTGGAAATGCAAAGCCAGGTTTCATTGCTCTAATAAGACGGGTCCTTGAGCTGGGGAAAAACAACAAAGGTCGGAGCCAGGTTTTGTTCAGGCTAAAGTGCTGGTTAGACCCATCAAGTTTAAAGCCAGAAGGGACCACCAGATCATGGAGTCTGACTTCCTGTGTATCGCAGGCCAGAGGATGAAGAGGGGTACGGTTTGGATGGCTTACATGATTTTGGAGCTTTTGCTGTGAGACTTTAGTCTGAAATGGTGGCTATTTCACCAGATCAGCTTCTCTGACAGAAGGTTAAGCAGGGCATCTCACATCAAGAGATGGGTCTCCTTGCAAGAACAACCCACCCTGGGAGATTTTTAATTAACAAAAACAGCATTGGAACTGACTTTTATTCTCTTGAAAATAAGGCCATGACAGCAAGCTGGGATCCAGAAATCCGGATGCAAATACCCCTTCCTGAAATTTGGAGGGGTTCAGATTGGAGGTTCTTGTTTGGGCCCTAATTAAGCAGAGCCATGTGGAACTCAACCATTTCCAGTCTGCAGGATTCTCTAACCTTTTCTTGGTTTCGGTTCATGAAGCATTTAAATCCCTCCCTCCTGAATCTTGGGTCAAAACAAACCCCAAACCTCAACCAACACTCAGCTGAAGCCAGCTAGTTCTGCTGGCTTGGGGTCAAATCCACCAAGACTCTCACCAGAAACCATTCAATGCCTCTTGCTCATTCAAAGAGCTCATAACCCCTAGTGAGATTGGTCTGAGTACTAGTCTGCAATGAAAAACACAAGTCAGATAAGCTGGGAATATCACAAACAGGTGCCCAGTTATGAACATTCAACTGCCGAGTTGAGATTGGAGCTATGTTGCACCCACAAAAACAGAAGCAGAGATTCAAAGAACAATTGTATGAGGATAAGGACAACTCACTCCGCCTCCTAGATGTTACACACGTTTGTTTAAAGATATGGCCCTTGGAATGCTGGCATTTCCCCAAAACTCAGCTAGATGGAGCACCCTGCTGGACTTCCTGGTGACAGCACACAGAGTGTTAACAACAAGCATATCCAAACTCAGCTGGGAACCTTTCCAGCACCACCTTTGCATGATTTGCTTCCCAACAGATTCTGCTTTTAGTCTTGGGGAAATGCCTGTTTTGACATATTGGGCCAAATTCACCCCGTCGCAACTTTCATGGAGTTGCGCAAGAGAGAACACTAGCTCATAGACTAACACCTCCACAAGTCACCCTCCAGCTAAGCCAAGCTGTGACCGATAGATATGCCACCAGCAGGTACAGACTTAAGAGCAGAAGGTTTTATACGTCCTTCAGCTTCGAGCTCACATACAGATAGGAGATCCAAGAGAGAGAGAGAGGTTCTCTCAGCTGGGCTTTAACTCCCATGAAGAAATATAAACAAGCAAAAATTATTAGCTAGATCAGGTGTTGGAACCTGTTAAAAACTGATCATCCCACCTAATTCAAATATGTGCTTCTCTCTGTGGAGTTTTGTATCAGGGGGTAGCTGTATTAGTCTGTATCTACAAAAACAACAAGGAGTCTGGTGGCACCTTAAAGACTAACAGATTTATTTGGGCATAAGCTTTCATGGGTGAAAACCTCACTTCTTTGGATGCATAGAGTGAAAGTTACAGATGCAGGCATTATATACTGACACATGGAGAGAAGGGAGTTACTTTGCAAGTGAAGAACCAGTGTTTACAGGGCCAATTCAATCAGGGTTGATGTCGTCCACTGCCAATAATAGATGAGGAAGTGTCAATTCCAGAAGAGGAAAAGCTGCTTCTGTAATGAGCCAGCCACTCCCAGTCCCTATTCAAGCCCAGATTAATGGTGTTGAATTTGCAAATGAATTTTAGTTCTGCTGTTTCTCTTTGAAGTCTGTTTCTGCAGTTTTTTTGTTCAATGATAGTGACTTAAATCTGTAATAGAATGACCAGGGAGACTGAAGTATTCACTTACTGGCTTATGTATGTTACCATTCCTGATGTCAGATTTGTGTCCATTTATTCTTTTGCGGAGGGACTGTCCGGTTTGGCCAATGTACTTGGCAGAGGGGCATTGCTGGCACATGATGGCATATATAACCTTAGTGGATGTGCAGGTGAATGAGCCCTTGATGGTGTGGCTGACATGGTTGGGTCCTCTGATGGTGTCGCCAGAGTAGATATGGGGACAGAGTAGGCAACGAGGTTTGCTACAGGGATTGGTTCCTGGGTTGGTGTTTAATTGCTGGTAAGTATTTGCTTCAGGTTGGGGGGGTTGTCTGTAAGTGAGGACTGGCCTGCCTCCCAAGATCTGTGAGATAGGTTGTAGATCGTGGATAATGCGCTGGAGAGGTTTTAGCTGGGGGCTGTATGTGATGGCCAGTGGTGTTCTGTTACTGTCCTTGTTGGGCTGGTCCTGTAGTAGGTGATTTCTGGGTACCCGTCTTGCTCTGTCAATCTGTTTCCTCACTTCCCCAGGTGGGTATTGTAGTTTTACAATGCTTGATAAAGATCTTGTAGGTGTTTGTCTCTGTCTGAGGGGTTGGAGCAAATTCGATTGTATCTTAGGGGTTGGCTGTAGACAATGGATCGTGTGATGTGTCTTGGATGGAAGCTGGAGGCATGTAGGTACGTATAGCAGTCAGTAGGTTTCCGGTATAGGGTGTTGTTTATGTGACCATCACTTATTTGCACTGTAGTGTCCAGGAAGTGGATCTCTTGTGTGGACTGGTCCAGGCTGAGGTTGCTGGTGGGGTGGAAATTGTTGAAATCCACATGGAATTCTTCAAGGGCCTCCTTTCCGTGGGTCCATATGATGAAGATGTCATCAATGTAGCGCAAGTAGAGGAGGGACACTAGGGGACGAGAGCTGAGGAAGTGTTGTTCTAAGTCAGCCATAAAAATGTTGGCATACTGTGGGGCCATGCGGGTACCCATAGCAGTGCCACTGACTTGAAGGTATAAGTTGTCCCCAAATCTGAAGTGGTTGTGGGTGAGGACAAAGTCACAAAGCTCGGCCACCAGGCTTGCTGTGGCCTCATCAGGGATACTGTTCCTGACAGCTTGTAGTCCCTCTTGAGCAGATGGTGTAGTTTCTTTTGGTATTCCTCAGTGGGATCAGAGATTAGTGGCCTGTAGAATGTGGTCTTGGAGAGTTGCCTGGCAGCCTCCTGTTCATAATCCGACCTGTTCATTATGACTACAGCACCTCCTTTGTCAGCCCCTTTGATGATAATGTCAGTTGTTTCTGAGGCTGTGGATGGCATTGTGTTCGGTACGGCTGAGGTTATGGGACAAATGATGTTGTTTGTCTACAATTTCAGCCTGTGCACGTCTGCAGAAGCACTCTATGTAGAGGTCCAGTCTGTCATTTCGACCGTCAGGAGGAGTCCATGCAGAGTTCTTCTTCTTGTAGTGTTGGTAGGAGGGTTCCTGTGGGTCAGTGCACTGTTCAGTGGTGCGTTGAAAATATTCCTTGAGTTGGAGACGACGAAAGTAGGCTTCCAGATCACCACAGAACTGTATCATGTTCATGGGGATGGTGGGACAGAAAGAGAGTCCCCAAGATAGGACAGATTCTTCTGCTGGGCTAAGTGTGTGGTTGGAAAGATTGACAATGTTGTTAGATGAGTTGAGGGTACCACTGTTGTAGCCCCCTGTGGCAGATAGAAGTTTAGATAGCTTACTGTCCTTTTTCCTCTGTAGAGAAGTGAAGTGTGCATTGTAAATGGCTTGTCTCATTTTTGTAAAGTCCAGCCACGTGGAAGTTTGTGTGGAAGGTTGGTATTGTATGAGAGTCTCCAGTTCCGAGAGCTCATTCTTGATCTTCTCCCATCTGCTGTACAGGATGCTGATCAGGTGGTTCCTCAGTTTCTTTGAGTGTGTGGCACAGTCTCTCACCATAGTCAGTGTAGTATGTTGATTGCAATGGATTTTTTACCTTCAGTCCATTTGGTACGATGTCCATCTGTTTGCAGTTGGAGAGGAAGATGATGTCTGTCTGTATCTGTGCAAGTTTTTTGTTGAGGTTGATGGATTTCCACTCCATACGGCTAAATTTAGTGCCTTGCATGGTGTCAAGTATCAGGGGGTAGCCGTGTTAGTCTGTATCTACAAAAACAACAAGGAGTCTGGAGGCAGCTTAAAGACTGAGGCCTGGTCTATACTACCCGCCTGAATCGGCGGGTAGAAATCGACCTCTCGGGGATCGATTTATCGCGTCCCGTTGGGACGCGACAATCGATCCCCGAATCGGCGCTCTAACTCCACCAGCGGAGGTGGTAGTAAGCGCCGCCGACAAAAAGCGGCAGAAGTCGATTTTGCCGCCGTCCTCACAACGGGGTAAGTCGGCTGTAATACGTCGAATTCAGCTACGCTATTCACGTAGCTGAATTTGCGTATCTTAAATCGACTCCCCGCTGTAGTGTAGATGTACCCTAACAGATTTATTTGGGCATAAGCTTTTGTGGGTAAAAACCTCACTTCTTCAGATGCATAGAGTGAAAACTCTGTGGAGTTTTGTAAGGCAGCTGAACACACACACACACACACACACACACACACACACACACAGTTTGATGTTAGACAGCCAGTGATCTCTTGAAACACTGTGCCGCTGACTGCTCTAATTACAGTTTGCAGCATTGTTGTATGTATCTACATGTTGGTCCCAGGATATTAGAGAGACCAGGTGGGAGATGGAATCTCTTATTGGTCCACTTTCTGTTGGAGAAAGACAAGCTCTCCTGCTATGTAGAGCTGGTAACTGAAGAGCAGCTCTGAGTAGCTGGAAAGCTGGTCTCTTTCACCAACAGACGTTGATCCAATAAAAGATATTACCTCACCCACTTTCTCTCTCCAGCTCTTTAATTAGGTGGGGTTATAGCCCCCTTTGATTGTAGGAACATAGGGATTGCTAAATCAGATTGGGCTCATAATCCATCCAGACCAATATCCCATTTCTGAGAGTGGCCAGCACCACTTGCTGCAGAGGAAAGTGCTAGAAATTCCACAGCAGGAAGATGTGCTCTCATCCTAATCACTAGGAGTTAAAGATTAGTTTCAATCCCAAAGCATGAAGTTTCACATCCCTTCCAAATCTTTTAGCACTATTCTAATTCTTGATATTCTTGTTATCCAGTCAAGATTATGATTATTATTGCCCAGTCCTTCTTCAGCAAGAGTCTTGCCCACCACAACATCCTGTGGCAATGAGTTCCACAGTCTACCATGTTCAGAAAAAAAATATTTCCTTTTACCAGCTTTTATTTTCTCATCTCTTGATTCCACTCAATGTCAAGAGGGGGCTACTGGAGGGAGATCTTCTCTGTGGCTTTGGAATTCTATACGCCTCTTTGTCTGAAACAGCCCCAACAGGATTACTTTCAAAGCATGTCACAAAGCACATCTTTTCCACCGGCTGCTGGAAAACTGAGCACGTTTGGAAAAGTGGGGAATTGTTAGAGAGGGAAAGTTGAGCTTTTAACTTGTCTGGCTTGATGGTGGCAGGTTCTACCACATTGTATTGTACTGCATTATTTGTGATGCACTTTCAAGTTACATTAAGGACACAGAGTTTATGTATGGCTGCCCCTTATACAAACACTGAAAATAAGCCCCCAAAGCAAAGAAATGAATTAAGCCACAGTTGAAAAAGTTATCCCAATCCAGGACAGCACTTATGCATAGAATCAGAGAAATGTAGGGCTAGAAGAGACCTCAAGAGGTGAATTAGTTCAACCTCCTGCACTGAGGAAGGACCAACTATACCTAGACCATCCCTGACAGGTACTTGTCTAACCTGTTCTTAACAGCCTCCGATGATGGGAATACTACAACTTCTCTAAGGCCTTGGCTACACTTACCCGGTAGTTCGGCGGCGAGCGATCGAACTTCTGGGTTCGACTTATCGCGTCTAGTCTGGACGCGATAAGTCGAACCCGGAAGTGCTCGCCGTCGACTGCGGTACTCCAGCTCGGCGAGAGGAGTACCGCGGAGTCGACGGGGGAGCCTGCCTGCCGAGTGTGGACCAAGGTAAGTTCGAACTAAGGTACTTCGAACTTCAGCTATGTTATTCACGTAGCTGAAGTTCCGTACCTTAGTTCGAATTAGGGGGTTAGTGTAGACCTGGCCTAAGTAACCTATTCCAGTGCTTATCTATCCTTATAGGTAGAACATTTTTCCTAATATCCAATCTAGTTCTCTCTTGCTGCAAATTAAGACAATTATTTCTTGCCCTACTCCCAGTGGACATGGAGAACAATTGACCACTGTCTTCTTTATAAGACTTATCACCTCTCCCCAACCCCAGTCTTCTTTTCCAGACTAAACTGGCCAATTCTTTCAGCTTTTCCTCATAGGTCATGTTTTCTATACCTCTTATTTTTGTTGCACATGCCCAAGTCACACTGAAATCAATGAGTGCTTAAAGTTAAGCACGTGCTTCGCTGGATGAGGCCCTAACACACTGCGTTAGAGAAACACCGTGCTGAAAACATACCAAGGCAGACAGCACAAGCTTAGCGCTATTCTAATTCTCGACATTCTTGTTCTCCATATTGACACCAAATCCCTCTTGGTAACCAGAGATGTAAATACACCTCATCCAGGATTTCAAATAACAGGACCTGCCAGGGACATTACCACCTTGGGCCACAGGTTCCTGTTTCTCATTAAAGGATGGACTTTTCCACTTCCTCCCACAAGTTAGGTTTTTATCCTCTCAGTATCCGAAAGCTTACGTTCACTAACCACAGACTGCCGAGGTTCAGTCACCCTGTGATTGCTTGAGGTCAGTGATTCACACAAGTGAAGCCTGACAGCTGAGTAAATATGGTTTTAGGTTACCTAGAGCAAACTATGGCAAACATACCCGACAACACGGCAGCTAGGGTGGTGAATTTAGGTATGTGCACTGTGGTAGCTGTAATGCAATCTACTGTGGCATCACACTTTCCCATGCACAGTCACCTAGATGGGACACCGGCATTAGATAGAAAGTTGAAAATACCAAGGGCGGGCTTTTCAAAGTAGCCTAATGGGATATTCAGTTCATATGGGATCTGGTTACCTAACACGCTTAAGGTTCTTAGAAAATCTGCAGCTCTCCCTAGACAGAGACTGAGTTTTACAACACGAAACCCTCACCACCGGTTGCTAGCGGGGATCGAACCCAGGATCTACGCCTTCTAAGTTACAAGTCTCTGCAATTTGAGCCAAAGGAATAATGTCACCTGTGTTGCTGGTCCTGAAGGGATAGAACCTCACTGATGACCTGCAATAAGTAGATGCAACAGATACATGGACATTAGGGATATACTGAGACCATCGCCCATGTGGTGAGGCCCTCAGAACATAAGTCCTAAGTAAGATGTGCACTAGAGTAGGCCACCTTCCCCAGAACTCACTCTCTGAGGGGGTCTAGGTCTACCACATTAAGACTTAGCTGTCATTGGCTGCGCAAAGGAGGTTCCCTATTTGCATTCACTTATCACATTTTCCATTTTAAGTGAGTGCAAATGAATAGCCCAACCTATCATTTACTGAATGATTACAGGGGTCCCTGCACACCCAAACTAAGCTTGAGGCCCAAAGAAGTTACTCAGGGCTGCCCTACTCTAGAAAGTTAGGTCAACCTAGCTACACTGCACACAGGGGTGCGAAAAATGCACCCAAGAGACTTAGTTAGGCCAACTTAAGCCCCAGTGTAGACAGTGCTGTCAATAGAAGAATTATTCTGTTGACCTAGCTACCGCCTCCTGGAGAGGTGGACTACCTACAGCAACGGGAAAACCCCTTCTGCGGCTGCAGCAGGAAGGGTCTGTAATACAGCAGGGAAGCGGCAGCACTGCTGTAGTGCTTCTAATGTAGAGGTACTCTCAGAGGTCTAACTCAATAGGAAGGGTCTTGCCTCCAGAGTAGAGCTCAGCTCCCTCGTGGGCAATGATTATTAAAACAGCAAAGTTCACTTGAAAGTACCACCGGGAATTAAATGCAACCACCACTTGGAAATCAGGCACTTCCCTCCTTTCAGCATAAAGGGCAGAGAGCCACTTGCTGGCCTGAGCTACCTTTCTTATCACAAGGGAGAGCAATCAGCTAAGAGTTTCCAAAGAAAACAAGTGGCTTAGAAGTCTATATCCCATTGACTTTTAATGGGGCTCGGGTGGTTTTGAAAATTGGGCCCCATCATTTAAGACAAGCGCATTGCCTCTTTGGAAAGAAGGGATGAGAGGATACAGGAAAGGGCCAGGGCTGGGGGGAAAGAGGTCCCAGCAGGAAAGAGGTGGTGGTTGCTAAGAGAGGAAGGGAAAGGAGGGGGACTGGGGTTGTGAGAAGAAGTTGAGCAGCAAAGGGGAGGAGGAGAACAGGAAGACACATGGTGGGAGCAGAGCAGGGGTGGGAACAGTTATTTTCTGAGCACAGGTGCAGGAAAGGGCATCACCTTCGTAATCTATTGGTCAGTGCATTATATGTTCCCTTCTGTGCCTGATCCATGGAGGACATGAGGCCGTTACAGCTGTCAGCAGCAGAACCAGCTGAGAACTGTAACAGACCCATCTCCTCGGTGTATCGAGCACAGATGGAGGGTGCGTAACATGGTGAACAGTGGATTATTCCTGCACCGGTGGTTGGTTCCCTTTGGGTCAGCCCACTCACAGCCTTAGCATTACCAATCACAGGTCCAATCTAGCCAACCTTCTGCTGACCTTTTGCACCTGGCTTAGTGAGCCGGCTTCCCGGAGTCCGGGCTCCCTTCAGTAGCTTGTGGTTTGCAGAGCTGCTGAATTCCAAGCAGGCTCTGCCATCACTGAGCTGCACCGAGGTTCTGCGCCAGCAAACCTATTTCAGGAACCACCACAGCGTGTGGGAAGTGGTCTTCGCGTAACAGTTCTGAGAGAAGATTCACACATGTTCGTTATGTGGCAGCCCAGAGGAAGACTCCGATGACTCCAAACGCTTTTATTTATTAAGAAAGGGAAAAGCCATAAGAGAAACCAGGAAATATTAGCCTTTGAACAACCCTATATAAAATTAAGAACAGTGATGCAGTCCACTTTAGAACAGTCCCAGGGAAATCATCTTGCAAGCAGTGACCGGCTTGGAAGTATCTCTCCAATGCAGTCTTCCCTATGGAACCCCCAATTCCTAGAACAAACCTCGGACCACACCTTTTTGAAAGTTGTCTTGATCCACTGTATTCCCTCCGCTCCAGTTCTGCTCTGAATTTGGCCCTGTATTTGCTACCAAAGGTCTCTGGGAAACTGGCTATTAATTAATGCAGCATGATGGATTTCTTAAGGACCCTTCGCATTCTTTCCAAGACTGCACAACATTGCCAGACAATTGTGACACCCCACCCCAGAGGTGGCTGCATTTCAACGCTGCTGTGTGTGAGGAGTTTGTAAAGGGCCTTAGGATAGTTTGGAGCAAAGGGTGCTCTAGAAGTATACTAGATTAGTAATAAAAAAAAAAAAAATCTATGTATCCAGGTTTCAGAGTAGCAGCCGTGTTAGTCTGTATCCGCAAAAAGAACAGGAGTACTTGTGGCACCTTAGAGACTAACAAATTTATTAGAGCATAAGCTTTCGTGGACTACAGCCCACTTCTTCGGATGCAAGTGGGCTGTAGT
>NC_048299.1:145473764-145505538 GCF_013100865.1 Trachemys scripta elegans
TAAGACAACTCCCACCTGTTTATGCTCTCTGTATGTGTGTATATATATCTCCTCAATATATGTTCCATTCTATATGCATCCGAAGAAGTGGGCTGTAGTCCACGAAAGCTTATGCTCTAATAAATTTGTTAGTCTCTAAGGTGCCACAAGTACTCCTGTTTTTTTTATGTATCCAGGCAGCTCCAGTAACAGGAGACCAAAGAAAGATGGATCTTTCTCCGATTCTTACTTCATGTTTCACTGACTCTTGTTAAGGGTCAGTTATTAAAACCTTAGCCCATCTAGATGAACTTTAGGGGGACACAGGGTGAAATTCACTCTTGAGCAGATCATCAGCACAAAGCCCTAGGAGTCCAGTCTAAATCCCTCTGAAATCAGCAGGGCCCAGACGCCCAAAAGGTATTTGGGCTCCTAACTTCCATACATTTCAATGGGAATTAGGAGCCAAAATTCCTCTGGGGATTCCAGGCCCAGGAGTATTTCAACTGACTTCAATGGAAATTGGACCAGACCTTGTGTCTCCAATTCAAGATGAAGATGCAGATACAGTCTAGAAACAGTGTCATTCCAACATGTTTACTGTTCCCATGTAAAGGAACATGATATTAACATCCTGTCCTTTTAATTATAAGCAGACAACAACCCCTCATTAAATTAAATCTGCCTTGCAATGAATTAAGAGTCTGAGTGGCAGTTCTACTTAGCAATCCATCATCAAAGACCATCCCTGCAAGCAAGGAGTGGCTGAGCAAATAACCCAAAAAGGGACTGAAGCCAAGTGTCTATTGGGTCTTGAATCGAAGGAACTAGAGATTACTTATCTGAAAGTGCATTGTTCAGTTATTATTTATTAGTATACAACACAGTAAAAGAAACCAGTTACAGGCATTTGTACAGTGGTGTGTTGGTGCCATAATTTTAGTTACCAAGTTTCATTAAATAGCAGTATTGGTGACAGTACAATAGGATACATACAAAATGATGGGGTCTAAATTAGCTGTTACCACTCAAGAAAGATTTCTCTCACGCTGCAATGGCTCCATTACATGTACAGCAATAAAGAGGTGGACAATAAAATATAAGGCACTATACAAAGCATCAATATAATACTACAACTCTTGTTTATTTAAACAGGGACACTTTTTTGATAAAAAGAACAGGAGTACTTGTGGCACCTTAGAGACTAAAATGTATTTGAGCATAAGCTTTCGTGGGCTACAGCCCAGTGCTATAAGAATATAGCAGACAGTAGCATTTTGGAGATTGCTTAGTGTATAGAATTTGGACTAGAATGAATTCTACAAATGAGTCTACAATTCTAATTGTAGCACCCAAGCTCTATTCCGCACACAAAGATGTTTCTCAGTCTCTCCCTCAAAGGCACATAAACTTGCATTACCAGGCTCTCTTTTCGTGTCCAAAGGAACCAGCAGCACTTTTCACAAGAGCAGGCGTGTGGAAGCCTCTATCATAGCCAGACTGTAATGTGAAGAATTACATTCCTCCTGCCTGAAGTTCCCCAGAGAACTCAAATACTTTGCATATAATACCCTGGTAAACAAACAGTTCAAGTTCCCTTTGGAACAGTCCATCTTTCCAGAGCTTGGGCTCCCTCATGCAAGATGCTGAATACCCTGCATTTCCTATTTCAATTGCGGGAAGCTGAGCAGGACCTCACAAGACTGAGCTCAGGCAGAGGATGGAATGTTGTTTTGCAATTAGGACTATAGGTAAAATATTAACCCTCCGATTGCTCTTTGGCTATGGCTGCTGGGATAGGCAGTTAATTGCCAGCACCTCTCTGAAGTTCCATTGCTCTGGGAGATCTCTAGACCCGTTGCTCTGACACACGGGCTTCAGATCTGTAAGGGCAATTCTGCGAATCATACATTGGGATGCAGGTAAACTTACTTAAAAAGAAAATCAAAGTTAACTTCCATTCTATTTTGACTTTTAAGCTCTGGAGAACACAGCCCCATTTGCAGCAGCTGTAATTATGAATGATAAATGAACGCTAACACATTTAGGAGACACCAGCTTTTCAGAGCAGGTGCAGAGGAAATTCCTGGTCACCATAAGTAGAGACAATACATGAGAGAGAGCTGTGGACTGAAGCACCACACACGGCATGCTCGACAGACAATGATTATGCGGTGTGTTTTACAATCTCATTGGGCTGAATCAAGCTCTTCTATTTGAGCCAGAAGAGTTCACGGTCCCTTTTAATAGAAGCAATAGAGTTTCTCTGGCTAGGAAATTCAGACCAATCAGATTTTCACTGCTAACAGAGTTCAAAGACCATCATCCTCTTTCCTCCTCTTCCATTTTTAAAGAAAATTATTCATTAGATGGCTTTCCTTGCTACAAAGTTACCACGATCTAACTATCAATTGCACAGATGCCTGGTCTGAACTTCCATCCTTACACAATGTACCTTATAAAAGCGCGCAGAGCCCAGAGAACAGCTTTAGAGAGGTGGACCGCTACATAGGGATGCATTTTCAGAAGGGCTGAGCACCTGCAGCTCCTACTGATGTTAACAGGAGCTGCCAGTCATCAACA
Organism: Trachemys scripta elegans; assembly: GCF_013100865.1. NCBI lineage: Eukaryota > Metazoa > Chordata > Testudines > Emydidae > Trachemys > Trachemys scripta. The sequence goes on from NC_048299.1 coordinate 145,476,327, forward strand.
CCTCTGAGTAAGCAGTCCCATCCTACACATCATTTGGCAGCCTGGATCAAACTGCTGGCCCATCAAAGCAATACTTGATTCTTCAGAAGAATCAAATCGCCTCATCGTGCACCCAGAATTTTAACTGAGCTCAGTTTAAGTTTAGTATTCCCCAGAACTGGAATTCAGGCTCAAAACAGCAGTCCTAATTCTTCTCTCTCAACCCCGTATAAGTCAGGAGTAACTCCATTACCGCTGACCTACAACAGCTCAAGTGAGAGGAAAATCAGGGCCCACTTTCAACACTTGGCTTATTTTTTTTTTTTTAAATATATAATCATCAAAGCAAAAGGCACATTCTGTGCAGATGCAGCTCTCCACAGAGTTGCACTCAGGGCTTGTATGCCCTGGTGAAGACTCCCAGCGTAGACTTAGTGCACTGATGTGGTTTCAGCCACAAAGATTTTGCATAGATACAGCTACCCTGGTACAAAAAAAAAAAAAAAAAAAAAAAAAAAAACACCCTCCTGTAGACCAAGTCTCAGTTACACAGAAATAAAACCAAAAGGGGCTGGAATTATTCCAGATTTACACCCCTGTAAAAAGGGATATCAAAATCTGACAGTGTCCATAGAGGCTTCCGATCTGGATTTTCCTCACTGACCTCAATCGAGTTATTCACAATTTACACTGGTGTAAGGAAGAGGATGTAAAAACCCAACACAGCTAAGTAAATGAGGCAATGTTTGTACATCACCTAGTATACCAGGATTCCTGGTTCACGACTAGGGCTCTGAAGTGCTAGGGTAATACAAATATAATAAGTAATACCTCTCTCCTTGGCAGAGCAAGGAAGTTATTTGAACTCCTGACAAGCACAGTTTTTCTAAAAAAAAAAAGAACGAAGTAAACTGCAGCAACTCATTGAAAAGTTCTTCCCGGTGTGAAATCCACAATTTCCATGACAATGCCTTCCCTGCAGCAGCCAGGGAGTCACAGAGCTTCCAGGCTCACTCAGGGGAGAAGCAGACAGATGCACTCAGCCCACAGCTTGGTTTCCAGGCTTTGGGGATTTCTAGCTATGTATTCTACCCCCAGCCTACAAAGGCCTGCAGCAAAGGAGGGCAGGTGCAAGAGCTGTGAAGACATTTGAGGCACCCACTCTACTCAGGAGGCAGTTGCTGCTAAGGAGACATACCCACTTGATAAGCTTTACCTTGCAATGTTTTTGAGCCGTAGGGATCAACCTGCCACTGTTCCTCAGTGTTTCACCTTCTGTACGCAAACCACTGTGAACACTCACCCTCAGTAAGACTGGGCCCAGCCAAAGAACAGACCTAGCTATTAAAATCTGACCCCTTCCCCCCTTTAAGAGTATAATGTTGAAACCACCCATGCACGGAGCTCCCACTGACTACAGTGGGCACCAGAACATCCATTGGGCTCAATTCTGTTCAGAGTTTTTACACCAGTGTAACACAACTGATTTAAACCAAGTTAATCCAAATTGACGCTAGTCAAACAAACAGCAGGATCAGGCTTTGGGGACTTCTAGGAACTCCTTGTACAGTGTAAACACTCATGGGGTTAATCCTTTACAGGATTGGAACCTTAATATTCCACTTTTCACAGGGGCTCTTTCAGTTACAAGGGAAATAAACATACATGTTTCCAATGCAATAGGGGAAACATGCTTCAGTTCATAGACTCTTAGAAGATTAGGGTTGGAAGAGACTTCAAGAGATCTAGTCCAATCCCCTGCTCAAAGCAGGGCCAACACCAACTATGTTCAATATGTAACAAACTCTCCTCTTGTGGCTGACACACACACACTAAATTTTGTGTCATGATCTTGCTTTAAGTTGCCCAGTGCTCGTTACACACCTAGTTTAAATTTTAAATGAACATTGCTAATCATCTGGTGCCAACCAGACCCAGTGGAGAGCAAACATGCCAGGGGCAAGCCACACAGGAAATAAATAGGCAAGCAAAAGATACCTAAAGGTATTTGCGTTGTTAAATTCTCAGCCAACTGCTTGTTTACAAGCACAAACTCCGGGGGGGGGGGGGGGAATCACAAGGGATCTCACACACACTGGACTGACATTCCAGCCTCCTTGTTCAGCCTTGTCAGAAAACAATTGGGAGAACACCCTCTTAAAAGCCATCAAGGAGAGAGACACATTGCAAACTGGACATAAAGGTTTGGGGCACTGAATGGGCATAGGCGAGGGGTAAGGAAATTGTAGCTGGCTGGAAAAAAGTTAGATCTTCTAGATGAGTGATTAGCAAGTACCATATTCCATCTCTCAGCAATTCCGGAGTTTGGAGGGGGGAGAACCCCCTCCCCACACAAATGAGAACACCCCAAAAGCTTGGGTTCTTCCCCCCCCCCCGCACACACACACACACACACACACACACACACAGAGCAAGGTTTTAATTTTGTTCTCCTGCTTATATAATTAACCCCCAAGTCCCCTTGATTCATTTAATCCCCCCCACCACCCCCACCCCTTAAAGGAGCAGCAGTTGAATAGGGGTCAGAGTTCTCTTTCCATGGGAACTAGAGAAAGAAGCTAAAGCAAGCGTGTGTGTTTACGGCTGTACGCAGGAGCGAAGGCATGGACCGGGGCATGCCACCTGAGAAAGGGAGTTTGGAAAGAAGCGTGCGAACTGGGGGCTGGAACGGGGGTGGAGGGAAGGAAGAGGGGGAAAGGAGCAGAGGGAAAAGGAAGGAGCGAGGCAAAGTGGAGAATGCAGGAGTGGGAAAGCGGGAAATAAAGTGACCGAGGGAGAAGGGAAGGCACGAAAGAGGGGGAAAGTGAGGAAAAGGAGAGAAAGTGAGAGAACAAAGCCAGGCAGAGGCGCCCAGCGCCAAGGGGCTCGACCTACCCAGAGCGACCACTGCAGTCTCCCCGGCGGAGCTGACCATTTTGCAGGCGTCCCCCAGCCCTGCTGCGCCCGGAGTGGCGGTGCGCCGGCTCCCTCTACTCCCTGCGGTGGGCAGGGCTCCGTCGCCGGGCGGAAATGGAGGCGGATTCACCTTTCAACCACTTGGACCTGAGCGGAGCCGACCATCACTCTCCTGCCCTCTCCGAGAGGGGCGCGGCGGGTCTGACGAGCGAGGGGTGCCCGGGACCCGCGGCTGCTGGGGACGCTCCGTGGAGTCCCGGGAAGGGGCAGGCGCCGGGGGAGAGGAGGAGGAGAAGTGGGTGGGTGCGGGGAGAGATTAGTGCCTAGGCGTGGGGCGCAGGGAGATGCATTAGTTAGGGAAGGGAGATCGGCCCCACATCACTAGCAGCTGGAGAAGGAGGAGAGAGCAGCGCGCACAGGGGCTTCGTGCGCCTCCGCCTTGGGGAGCCCCAGGGCGCAGCGCGCTAAGGCGCACGCCGGGTCCTTGCCGGGATGATAGCGAGCGAGGCTCCTTCGCCAACCCACGAGCCCTAAAGTTTAGCAACTCCGGGGCCCGGCAGCTATGCGGGCGCAGCACATGGAGATTTTTATTGGGCAGCCGTGATCGGTTTCCCAGTGGCTCCCCCTCCTGCCACCCACGGCTCTGGCCATTACACCATAGATAGGACCAGCTGGGACTACCTCCCACGGTCCCTGTGAGTAGCTGGGATTGGGCCTTTAAGACTGTGGTTTGATCGGCCCGAGAGCTATGTCTCTCTCTGAAGCCTGCCGTGAACTCTAGGCGGCAGGAGAGGGTCAGAAATGTTCTGCCTCCTCTCATCTGCTCCCTCTCCTAACAGCCGGACCTATCTAGACTGGACAAGGCACTTTATCACTTGACTATTTACGGGCTTGTCTACACTTCAGATTGATTGACGGTCAGCCTGAGAGGTTTGGCGTTAAAGTATCTGGCCTCCACCAACAAAATGTTGTGTTGCCACCCGTCTGGCCCTGGCACATAGGCCATTCACCTTCCTTTGGAAGAGGGTTTCGGGGTTTCACCCGCAGCCAGGCAGATGTGGATGCATCCTAAGGTTTGAGAATTAGAAGGGTTGGCGAATTGCAGGTCCTAAGGCGGTTTCCAATCCCTCTGATCTCTTCCCATGTGTACAAATAAAATAGGTGTTGTAACAATTATTTTAAATTGATTTTTACCATTAACATATAAATAGAGACCTAAGCCAAGAGTCAGGGGATCAATGCATCCTCCCTGAAACATCCATCAAAGAACATAACATCAACCTTTATATCCCGGTATTAGCAAACTCATCACAGGAATAACTATCCTGCATTCATTTTGCCTGGTGCTCATTGCCAATGGGATTTGTAGAATTATAAACTGACCCATTTTGATCCAAGTATTCTTCATTTTAGCACATCTTCCATTTCCACAGCACCTTTCATCCTGAATGATCTTACAGTGCTTCACGGCAAATATACAGACATGCAGTCACTTCTGGCAACCAGCCGCCACATAACCCATTGCACAGGTGGGGTGGAGGGGAAATTTTGCCTTGAGACAAACACCGCATCTCTCTTACAGAAAGTGCTCTGAAAACTTGAAAGTCCACCTGGGTCAGATGGGGTGGCAGCTGACAGAGAGCCCCCTGTCCCCCCAAAAAGCACAAAGGATGAAGGGCTAAGATCACCAAATGAGAGAAAAGAAGTTCTTTGGGTTAGGGTACTGGACCAGGGCTCAAAATATCTGGGTTCAGGTTTTTACTTTGCTATAGACTTCTTGTGCAAATCATTTAATTTCACTGGCCCTCAGATCCCCATCTGTAAAACAGAAATCATTTCTTTTGTCTGTTTTGATTGTAAGGTCTTTGGAACAGGGGCTGTCTCCTACTACCTGTACGTGCAGCCCCTAGCACAATGGGACCCTGACGTTGGCTGGACTCCCAGGCACTACAGTAATACAAATAAATATGACTGATGCTGAGATGTAAGCTTATGCATCTAAGGTGTTTCAAAGCCAAAGGGTAGATGGTGCTCTTGTGACAAGGAGGTGGCACTGCTCTAATCACAAACCGTAGCTTTAGATACTGAAGTCGCTGAGAATAAATAGGAAATGCAACATGAGCCTGGCCCAGGAAAGCGTGTGTTATTGGGAAGCTATCACTAGGGTGACCAGACGTCCCTATTTTATAGGGACAGTCCCAATATTTGGGGCTTTTTCTTATATAGGCACCTATTACCCCCCCACCCTCTGTCCCAATTTTTCACACTTGTTGTCTGATCACCCTAGCTATTACTCAGCTTTGCTCAGGACTCTTGCAAATCAAATTTCCTTAGAAAAAGAGTACGCACTGAAAGGGCTTTGCCCTCTGTGGGCTGTGGTTAGTTTGTAGGAGGTGGGGATCAGGAGGAAACCAGGGAGCAGCCCTTCCCTTTGTGTATGTATCACAGATCCAAGACTCCCAGATTGCATAAGCCACAAGAACATTCTTTCATTTAGGGCTGGCCAAGTGACTACACCCCTTCCTCTCAGAGGCAGCTCTTACCTTGGCAATCCACGCCTTCGTTACCTCTAATGCAATGGGCTGGGGCTGGCCCTAGCCATGAAAGCCACCTGGAAGCTCAGGTTTATGCCAGAAAGCAGCCGCAGTCCTCCTGCGTGGGGCAGGCAAGAGCATGACATTTCATAGCTTATATGGCTGGATGGAACCAGTGTGATCATCGAGGTCTACACTACAGACCTACGTCACTCAGGGGGGTGAAAATCTCTCCTGCCGGCATAGAGCGGCTACACGGGAGACCTTACAGCGATGTAGCTATGGCTGTGCCACTGTGAGGTCTGTAGTGCAGACAAAGCCTCGGAGTGTCTTCATTAAAGCGCTACAGCAGTGCAGCTATATTGATGTGGCTATGCGGATGCAGCATTTTAAGTGTAGACATACCTCTAGTCTGATCTCCTGTGTAAAACGGGCCTTAGGACCACCCTGAATTAATTCCTGTTTGAATTAGAGCCTAGCCTTTAGGAAAGCATCTGATCTGAATTTTAAAAATTGCCAGTGACGGAGAAGATGCCAGCCCTCGGTACGTTATTTCAGCGTTAATGACCCTCACTGCTAAATATTTGTTTAAACTTGTCCAGCTTCAAATTCCAGCCCCTGGATCTGGTTTTACATTTGTGCCCTAGGTCGATGAGCCATCTATCATCAATTCACTGTTTTTTTTACTGGCTGACAACTGACTGCAGGGTGGAATTCACGACATACAAAGCTCTGAACAGTGCAGACCTAGGTTACCTTTAAAACTTGCCTCCCCACTTTATAGACCAGGGGCAGGTAAACTATGGCCTGGGGGCTACATCCGGCCCTTCAGACATTTAAATCCGGCCCTTGAGCTCCTGCCAGGGAGCGAGGTCCAGGGCTTGCCTCACTCCACGTGTGCTGTGACTCCGCGCAGCTCGCGGAAGCAGCAGCATGTACCCCCTCTGGCTCCTACATGTAGGGCCAGCCAGGGGGCTCCGCACACTGCCCCCGCCGCAAGTGCTGCCCCTGCAGCTCCCATTGGGCGGCAACCGTGGCCAATGGGAGCTGAGGGGCGGCACCTGTTGACGGGGCAGCACACAGAGCCTCCTGGCCGTGCCTCTGCATAGGAGCCGGAGGAGGACACTGCTTCCGGGAGCTGCTTGAGGTAAGCGCCACCTGGAGCCTGCACTCCTGATCCCCTCCAGCCCCATGACCCCTGCCCCAGCCCTGATCCCCCTCCCACTCTCCGAACCCCTCAGTCCCACTCTCCTGCACCCCAGCACCTGCACCCCCAGCTAGAGCCCTCACCCTCCCACCTGCACCCCAACCCCCTGCCCCAGCCTGGAGTCCCCTCCCAAACCCTGAGCTCCTCATTTCTGGCCCTACCCCAGAGCCCCCCAGTTTCATGAGCATTCATGGCCCGTCATACAATTTCCATACCCAGATGTGGCCCTCGGGCCAAAAAGTTTGCCCACCCCTGGTATAGACTGTGTTTGTCTAGCATATCATATCTAAGTCAGCTGGATTTTGTGAAGCAGGGTAAATAGCAAATCCATCACTGGACAAATTCATGCCAGGAGCTACAAGATTCCAGCAGCAAAGTCCATCTGGAACACCTGCTGGATTGTGAGATTGTAGGAGTGCAAAGAGGCTACAATTTCCCCTGGGTCAGGGAGTGCTGCAGGCTGCCTGCGTTACCCCCAAACTGGATGGTGCTAGCGGGAAAAAAGGGCATAACCGGCGTGGGGAGGGGGTCAGCATGTTTCCCCAAGAGCATCTTCCCCGGGAACAGTCCAGGAGTAGCACCTCCAGTGATGTGATGGTAAAAAAAAGAAAAAAAAAAAAGAAATGGGTAAACTAATCTAACCTCCATATTCCCCAAATGAGAAGTGGGTAAACCTGAAGTTATCCTTAACTCCAGTACTTCACTACTCTAACAGCAATGTCGGTACCACTGCTTCCCATCCTCCACTACCCCGCCATGGGTGAATTCTCTTCTGGGGTGCCCCATGCTGGCCTGTCTCACCTTGCGTGAATCCAGCTCCTCATGCGGGGCACTGAGAAACCTCCTTTCCACGCCATTGCCAGCTCCGGACATTTTCTGACAAATCTTGTGATATTTGGTGTTTTTCTTAATGGTTCAGCCCCTAGAATCATGTGATTACAAGAGAATCTCAGCTTTCATGTAAATAAAGAATAAAGAGAGTTTCTAGGCCTCAGGGCTAAGCAGAAAAGCCAGGGAATGTGAACCCTAAAGTCTCAGAAACTAGAAGGCAAATAATCCTCCCTCCCCCAATTCGAGATTTTTGCAGGCCTGACTCAGAATTTTGGGATGTTGGGGGCTGGCCCTATGACTTCCCATTGCAAGAATCTACTTTCCAACACCTACACCCTCTTTTTAAAAAATAGTAGTAGTAGTAGTATGTTGCTGTGTTCCATTTCTTCCTTTGGTGAAACCCCACACGTCATCAGGAAATGGGTGACTATGGGGGGCGACTTTGGAGGTTACTGATGCCAAAGAAGTCCCCGCTGTGTCATGGTTTGTGTGGCCATTACGCCACTGAGGTAACTCCCTGGCAGGGCCGTGACATGAAATGTCTCTGCGCTGGATTGCCCAACAGATGCTCAACTTTCTAGCCACTGGCAGACAAGCCCAAAGAACCACCCTGATAACATCATTTAAAACACATACAAACACAGTTATGCTATTTCCCCCTGGATTTCCTTCCCAGCCCTGACCCCCTCACACATGCCGCTTGCCACACAATTTATTTGTAAATAGAAGCTTCCTCCGTTGCAATCAGCCTCCCTCTCTTGGGCTGATTCATTTGTGGAAGTGCCTGCTGCAGCCTCAGAATCACTGAGCAATACTCAGTGAATCAGGGCAGATTAGCGAAGCTGTTCAGAGGGGTGGGTTGGGGGAGATATCTTGATAACCAGCGGTGAGGAGGAAAGCATCCCCCCTCCTCCACAGCGTGGGAATGATATGTTGAATGGGGCTTTGATTGAGCAGAAAGTTTTGTAAAGCTAGCTGCAGTCTCTGTGTGTAAATCATAATATTTATTTCTCACACACCACTTTTCATCCACAGATCTCAAGGTGCTTAACGAAAGGTCAGTAGCAGATGTCCGATTTTATAGAAGGGGAAACTGAGGCACGGGGGGGGCAGGGGAGAGCTCATGCCCAAGGTCACCCAGCAGATCAGTGGCAGAGTGGGTAACAGAGTGAAGTTCAGGCTCCATGGCCTACACTCAAGTCTCTCTGCTGGGCCTGCCAATTTTGGAGATGGTGTTTCTGACAGTAACAAATTCCTGCTCAGGACTGAACTGAAACTACTGACTTATTGCATGTCGGACCTTGCACAGCCTTCTGATGACCTGAGTTTGACTGAGTACCAGTCTGGGGTGCCTTTGACTCAGAGACCAAGATTTTCAAGGCACTGTAGCCCATTACCTGAGCAGTCCTTTTAGTTTTTACATTTATTTTGGATTTTTACAATTTATTATGAAACAGCGGACAATTATTTCCTTGTTTCCCCCAGTTCTTGGCAAGTCTTAATTAAAAGGCTAGAAGCATGCTCAGCTTTCTCCCCAAATACTTATGCCTTTGTTCGTGGTTTGTTCCGTGTTTCTTGGTTAGAGCGGCTTCTTTTCAACAGGTAAGAGAAAACCTAAGTGCCAAGTTTACTTAGCTCAAAGGTTTGTTCCATTTCAGTGCTGACAAACTTGAGACCAAAAGTAACTGCCATCTTGTTGTCTAGTGAGCCCATGATTCTTTAAAAAACAAGGAAAGCAATTTTACAATGATGAGATTCGTTACTTGTATCACAGTAGTACCTAGAGGCCCCACCTGAGTGGGACCCCATTGTTCTAGGTGCCATAGATACACATAGCAAGAGGAATTCCTTGCTTGGAAATGCATACAATCTTTATAGCCCGAAGGTGGAGGATAGGAAGTAGCAGGGCCGCCCAGAGGATTCAGGGGGCCTGGGGCAAAGCAATTTCGGGGGCCCCTTCCATAAAAAAATGTTGCAATACTCTAGTAACATATATTTGGAAATGTAAAAAATAACCAGTGAAATACATTCAAAAATTAATTTTTAATAATTTGAAAATACACAAAATACATTATTTAAAAACATTAAATGCTTTAATGGTATGTATACATTTGCAATTACATAATGGGCTGTCACTGGGTGATGGTGATGGTTGGTGCCAATGGGCTGTCGCTGCCTGGGGGTGGCGCTGCTATTGCCCAGGGCTGGGTGGGGAGCTGGGCTCTGGGTCAGTGGGTGCCTGGCTTGGAGCTGAGGGTCTGAGCTGTGGGGAGGATGGGGTCAGGGGCAGTCTGGCTCAGAGGGGCTGGGCTTGGAGCTAGAGGTCAGGGCTGTGGGGGGGGGGGGTGGGGGGGGGGGGTCCAGTTCAGAGGGGCTGGGCTCGGAAGGGGGGGTCAGGGCTGTGGGGGGAAGGGGTCAGGGAGGGCCCGGCTCAGAGGGGCTGGGCTCAGAGCTGGGAGTCAGGGGGTACCCGGCTCAGAGGGGCTTACCATGCCGCTTGCCCCCACCTCCCAGAGCTTCAGCGGGCTGCGTCCAGGAGCTCCTGCCACTTGGCCCGCCGGAGCTTGCCGCCCCGCCCCCTTACCACATGGCTCCGAGCGGGAGGACCTCACCACTGCAGTGCTGCCCAGGGCCATTCCTGGACGCAGCGTGCTGAGGTGCCAGGGGATGGGGGAAGGTGAAGGCGGGGGAAGCCTCCGACATTCTTGTGGGGGCCCCTGTGGGGCCTGGGGCAAATTGCCCCACTTCCTCCTCCTCCCCCCCGGGCGGCCCTGGGAAGTAGTATCACCTCCAGTTCACAGATGGGGAACTGGATACTGACATGAATGGGGGTGACTCCTTTGCTCTGGAGAGTTTTAAGGAGACAGTCATCTGGGGACATTTCCCACAAAGTCGCTATCAGGTGACAATTATGCTATGTCCAAAGAAAGGGCCTCTCTGCAGTCTTATACTAATTATAGTCATAAGAATGGCCCTACTGGTTCAGACCAAGGGTCCATCTAGCCCAGTATCCTGTCTTCTGACAGTGGTCAGTGCCAGGTGCCCCAGAGGGAATGAACAGAACAGGTAATCATCAAGTGATCCATCCCCTGTTGCTCCTTCCCAGCTTCTGGCAAACAAAGGCTAGGGACACCATCCCTGCCCATCCTGGCTAACAGCCATTGATGGACCTATCCTCCATGAACTTATCTAGATCTTTTTTGAACCCTGTTATGGTCTTGGCCTTCGCAACATCCTCTGGCAAGGAGTTCCACAGGTTGACTGTGCGTTGTGTGAAGAAATACTTCCTTTTATTTGTTTTAAACCTGCTGCCTATTAATTTCATTTGGTGACCCCTAGTTCTTGTGTTATGAGAAGTAGTAAACAACACTTCCTTATTTACTGTCTCTATACCTGTCATGATTTTATAGACCTCAATCATATCTCCCCTTAGCCGTCTCTTTTCCAAGCTGAAAAGTCCCAGTCTTATTAATCTCTCGTCATACGGAAGAGAGATTAATAATGCAGAGGCCAAGATTCTGCCTAAACTGCTCTCTGCTCAGTTGTACGGATGGATGCCCTAATCATTTAAACCTTATCAGATGGGATTTATCAACGTGGAAGTAGGAGTGATATTATTCAGCTTCTTTGCATGTGAGAAGATACCAAATTAATGACAGGGGGGTTGAGGATATGAGCTAAATGTCACTTATTCTGATTGTTCTCCTGGGGTGAAGTTCACCTAGATGCACCACAAGACCTATGCACTGCTTAAGTTCCACTTAAGGCGATATGATTGACGTGATGCAGTGTCATTGGGCTGGCTCTCAGCACACGGGTGAATGCCACGCTGTAGAAGAGCCGGCCCTCAAAGACAATCTCAATTTTCAAGACATAAGAACGGCCATACTTGGTCAGACCAATGGTCCATCTAGCCCTATATCCTGTCTTCCGGCAGTGGCCAGTGCCAGGTGCTTCAGAGGGAATGAACAGAACAGGGCAATTATCGAGTGATCCATTCCCTGTTGTCCAGTCCCAGACTCTGGCAGTCAGAGGCTTAGGGACATCCCCAGCATAGGTCGCATCCCTGACCATCTTGGCTAATAGCCATTGATGGATCTATCCTCCCCAAGACACAACTCCCTGTAATCTGTGTTTAAAATATTCTGAAGTGGCAGTAAAAGAAAAAGTCCGTCTCAACCCTGTAGCAAAGCAGCGCTTAACACGGGGGCTGTGTGTTTTTGCCCAACATAAAAGACTCCAGCTGTGTGTTTATTTTGGATTATAAATGTGAAAATGAGGAAAAGCAAAAACACTGAGTTTTTCATTTTAACCCCCTCCCCCCAACTAACCTCTTGCACAAAAACAAATTGACGCCAGCTCGATTTTTTTGGCTTGCATCTTGAATCAAAAAAATCAGTCAGTCTAGAGCAACCAATGGAGTCTTAAGAAGTTCCCCCTGTTTATTTTTTTAATGTATGATTTTAGGTTAAGATAAATATTATGCCAAAGGTCAGGGCACTGGTTGTGTTGCTGCATTGTCTATTTATGGGTACATATTTCCATCCCCTAAGCCTATCAGTATAGTGGCCTTCTAACTTCTGAGATAAAGGTCTCAAATGACTGTGCAGAGTTTTGAGCCATGTCATCCTCATTAAACCCAGTGAGGTTCATGAAGCTAAAGCACTGAGCAATGCCCTCAAAATGTACTGACTAGACTAGTCTTTGAACCAGTTTCATGCAGTGTAGCTCTCCCATGAATGAATTGTCTGTCACATTTACTCTCCTCCCTACTGGATCTCAAAGCACTTTAGACCATTCATAGATCTTAAGGTCAGAAGGGACCATCATCTAGTCCAGGGGTTCTCACAACTAATTTTTTGGTGGCCTCAAAGTGCGGCCACCAGCTCTTGCTGGTGGTCACGCTGACAATTTTTCCTAAAATACTTAATTAACTTTAGGAAAAACAAATAAATATGGACATATACATGTCCAAATCATTGTAATTTATTTATATAGGTTTTTTTTTGAAGACTCAATAATAAAAATAATGTACAGTTGTCTCTATTCTTTACTGGACCTAAACAGAATAGAAACACAAATAAGGTGCTTTGCACATTCTTGTGTTTTTTTTTTGTTCTTGGGTTTGTTTTCTTTAAACGTGCTGGCTAGTAAGCCTGCTGCTGTGAAAAGTGATACTTGTACGTTAATATCACTTTTCACAGCCTCCCAGCTAGCTACTAAGTCTGCTGTGAAAAGGGATATTAACAACACACAAATATCACTTTTCACAGCAGATTTACTCAGCCTCGGCAAGACCAGGGACAAATTAAGCCCTGGATGGGGAGGTGAGTAGGAAGGCAGCAGGGGCCAGAGGCGATGGGAGGGGGATGAGCCCCAGGGTGAGAGCCCGGGGGCCAGAGCCCAAAGCCCTGCACCTGGGGGGCGGGAGCCTGTCACCACACTGTGGGACCCCAAAGCCCCGCAGCCTGAGCCTGCTGCCCGCCACCCCAGGGCTGAAGTCTGACCTGACCGCCTCCAGGAACTCAGTGGCTCCCTGCTCCTCTGGTGTTTGTCTCTTCAGAGGGGGGCAGGGCCTGCTGGTGGCCCCAGGGCAGGAGGGGCCACCCCCCATCACCACCCAGGAGACTGTGGCCACAAGAAAATCCCCTTGTGGCCACATATGGCCACGGTGGCCACATTTGAGAAACACTGGTCTAGTCTAATCTCCTGTGTAAAACAGGCTATAGAATTTCATCTGTTTTCGCTTGTGTTTGACTTCAAGCATGTCTACCAGAAAGGCATCCAGTCTTGAGTTGAAGACATGAAAAGACAGAGAATCCATTACTTCCCTTGGTAGTTTGGGCCAGTGGTTAATCACCCTCATGATCTGAAATTTGTGCCTTATTCCTGGTTTGAATTTGTTTAGCTTCTACACTGGATTAAAGAGCCCTGGAGTAGCCAGTATTTTCTTCCTATGAAGATATTTTGAGGCTGTAATCACGTCACCTCTCAATCTTCTGTTTGACAAACTAGATGCTGGCAACATTGTTTGACAGCATTTCCTGAGCCCTTCAATAATTTTTATGGCTCTTCTATGCACCCTCTCCAATTTTACAGCATCCTTTTTAAAAACGTGGACACCACAACTGGATGCAATATTCTAGTGTCAGTCTCACTAATGCCATATACAGAGGTAAAATCACCTGAGCCATCTCAGGATCAGTGGTCAACAGATTGGAATCTGTTCCCTCTGGGCATAATTCACACCAGTGCGGAAGGCTAGCATATGGCCCCTATAAACAAACACCCAAAGCCTCCAAGATATTTAGGCACCTAACTCCCATTGATATATCCCTTGGAGGATCTGGGCCAAAGAGCCTTTCATCTGTAGATTCCCCAATTTAAATCAGGTCCTGTGTCAGTATTAACCAAAAGTCATTCATCACCACTTGAAAGCTTTTTGCTGGTCCATGTTAAATAGATTGGTTTCAGTCCAGTATCTAATGAATGAATGTCAATGGTGAAAGGAACTGGTCGGTGTGTATGCATATCCTGCCCTCTGCTGCGTGGAATCAGAACTGCCCAGTTGTGATTCATAGCTCCTATATGCTAACGGAGATTTTCCATCTACTCAAGGGGTAGGGGCTTGGGCTTTCAGAGAAGGATTTGAGCTCTAGCTGTTCAGTTGCCACTGAGTGGCCATGGCGAGTAACCAAGATGCCACTAGGAGACGGTGGGTTTTGTCACATCCTCACAGAAACCACTTCCGGGCGGGGGGGGGGGGGGGGGGGGGCGTCGTGACAGCCTCAACACCAGGATCGAGGTCTGAATGGGCCATGGAGACTGAACTCCCTCCCACCCTTAGCAGTGCCAGGTTATGGTGCTGGAGTCCTTCCACCCAACACAGGTTAGTGGGACACTCACTACTACGGGGCCTTACACCAAGGCCCCTTTACACTGCTCTGGCACCCACTTTAAGGGCCCCAGCGTGGTGTAAAGGGGGCTTTGTGCACATGAAAGTCAGGCCCTGTGGCTAAACAGAGACCTTCAGTCTCCAGGTCTGTTAATCCAACGCGAGGGAAAGGAACGGCCGTGGGTCACAATGCTGGGTGAAAGTTGGAGCTTTTTTTATCTGTCCTTGTCCTACTTGTGTATCTGTCACTCACACTGTGCCTGCCTCCTTCCCCTGCTCCTGGCTCAGGCTGCTTACATAGCTCTGAGAAAGCCAAGTCAGCTAACTGCTTGAATGCCCACTTGCCATGTGATGACCTCCTATACAGTTAACGAGAACCCTGTCCTCCAGGGGGCTAAGTACCTTCAACTCCCACTTCCGTCAGTGGGAACTGGAGGTGCTTGTCCCCTTGCAGGATCGGGCCCTGGGTTCCTGTGTCTCAAGATTTCAGTGGAACTGCCTGTCCACCCTCCAAGCTGCATCAGCCCATTACAAGGAAACATGACCACAGCTGATGTAAGGGAAGGGACAGAGCCGCCCAGCGCTGAGAAACGTGGGAAAGGAAACACACCGCCTCTCTCAGGGCAGCGTGTTAACCAAGGGTTAAATGCTCCTTCTGGCCTGGCTCCAGCAGGAATGAGTCACTGACTGGAGCCACCTTGGGAGCAAAAAAGGGAGGAGCCAGGAGGATAACCGATGTGACTAAGACACACTGGAATGGTCGGAATTCCTGCCAACTATACATGGGCACCATTTCCAGCTTGGCAGGGAGTCCCAGCCCTCGGCTCGCGCAACATGTCTCGCTGTGCCCTGAGAACTGACTCATCCGGCTTTGGGGTGGGGAGGAGGGAAACCCTAGAGATCTGAAAACCCTGGGCATTTCAGGCAACCTCTGGGAGCTTTTAGGGTGCAGCACATGCTTTCTCAAAGAGTAACAAACCACTGGGAGAGTCAGATGGTATTTGCTTTTCTGCAGCAGTCCCCTGAAGCTCACTGACCCTATGAGATTGGGGCCACAAAAGCACCCTTAGTGTAGACAAAGCTTTGGACTACCTCAGACCCATAGACACTACCTGTAGACTCACAGGCACTTGTAACTTACAC
Source organism: Trachemys scripta elegans (assembly GCF_013100865.1). Lineage (NCBI taxonomy): Eukaryota > Metazoa > Chordata > Testudines > Emydidae > Trachemys > Trachemys scripta. The sequence goes on from NC_048299.1 coordinate 145,491,832, forward strand.
AAATACTCTGAGTTTGGCCCAAAAGGTTTGACTGAGACTAAAAGGTATGTCTACACTACAAAATAAATAAAAAAACCCTGTGGCAGCTAGCAGGGGTTGGAATAGGTGATCTCCTGAGGTCTCTTCCAACCCTGATATTCTATGATTCTATGAGAGCCTGGGTCGACTAACTCCGGCTTGCAGGGCTCATGCTACAGGGCTAAAAATGGTAGTATAGACATTCTCACTGGAGCTGGAGCCCAAGCTCTGAAATCTGGCGAAGGGGATGGATCTCAGAGCCTGGGTTCCAGTCTGAACAGAGATGTCTACCCTGCTATTTTTAGCCCTGTCGCACAAGACCGAGACAGCTGACCCGGGCTCTCAGACTCATCACCATGGGGTTTTCTTTGGCAGCATCGACGTACCCTCAGGCCGGTTAAATTGGTGTAATTCACATTCTGTCGGGGCCAGAAGAAGATACAGCAGCGTAGCCTCCTTTAGAATCACTTTGGCCTTCCTTCTGCTGGCTCTAATCCAGGGGTTCTCAAACTGGGGGTCGGGACCCCTCAGGAGGTCACAAGGTTATTACACGGGGAGTTGTGAGCTGTCAACCTCCACCCCAAACCCTGCTTTGCCTCCAGCATTTATAATGGTGTTAAATATACAAAAAGTGTTTTTAATTTATGGGGGGGGGGTCGCACTCAGAGGCTTGCTATGTGAAAGGGGTCACCAGGACAAAAGTTTGAGAGCCACTGCTCTAATCCGTCACTATCTTCCTAGGCAGGGAGCAGATTTTTTCTCCTCTCTCTTCTATGTCAGTGATTTGCTTTGGGCCTGATCCTGTAAGGCGCTGAGCCTCCGCTGACTTCACTTCAGCCTGGAGGGCGTTCAGCCCTTCTCCAGATCAGACCCTGCGTTACGCCACCGTACTTACCTTATTCTGCACTTTGCAGTGAATTTCTCTGCTCTGAGAACCAGTCAGTGGCTGGCAGCGGGAGTGTATTTTATGTAAGCCAGAAGGATAATAAACTGCCCGGGACAGCGTCAAGGTACATGGGACCTGCCTGGTGGTTGATTTTGAAGCATCTGTTTGCAAAGTCCAGAAAGTGACGTGGAGGTTCTGGGCAGGAGACAAGATACAGGGAGTGTTTGCTGCCGCTCAGCTGCTTTTCATTCAGAGTGCCTTTGAAGGCCTCTTGCCCACAGGTTTAAGGGGTGAACGTCACTGCAATGCAGGGCCCAGTACCAGGCCTGTGCCCCACTTGAGGCCTCAATATGAAGAAAAAAAATCACCCAGTAAGGGAAGACCCAGGACTCTGGGTGGAAACCTAGAAGCTGAACGGCCTATAACTGGTGCATAGAACAAAATCGTGTGCCTGATTCAGCACTGGAACCCTCTGGCTTAAGCTGCTATCAGCACACTGAAGCCAAAGCATGACTGGAGTGATGTAGCAGTGAATCGGGCCCTGCATGCTTTGGTTTCAGAAGCAGATACAGAGTTCTTTATTAGCACTGTAAAGCAAAGGGGATCGGCTGCGTTTTTGTTTGCAATGGAATGGAGCACGTCTTCCTGAGATCAATGAAGAGCTTATTCAAAGCCGGAGCCAACCTAATGATATGTACCAAGTCGACTGTGAGTGCACTTTCATAGCACGGGGTGTTTTGCAGACGCACATCACGGTCTGACCCTCTCAGTGTCACATCCCTGTGTTTTTAGAAATGGAACAACAGTGAGGGGAGTTGGGAACAACATGCGAGTGCAAACATTTCAGTTGGAGCTGACAGGGAAAGCTGTGTTTTGTTTGCATGCTCACATAATTCAAAAACACTGCGTTGATTTTGCTCGGAGTTTCAAAACAAAATTCACTCTTGGGCTGTGACCAAGCATGGAAAATTTCAGTCTGGAAGGAATTAGTTTGACAAGGTTAGGAGCAACTGATAATGGTGCACATTAGAATGGAAACTATATATAAGCTCTGTACACATTATTACGCTGCATTTTTAATAGATAGATAGATAGATAGATAGATAGATAGATAGATAGATAGATAGATAGATAGATAGATAGATAGGGTGTATGGGGAAAGAAAGAAAGAAAGAAAGGGGATAGAGAGAGAGAGCGCATGAGAAGGGGGGGTGTATGGGGATAGATAGATAGATAGAGTGGATGGGGATAGATAGATTAGATTAGATGGATGTCTATAGACACAAGTCACATTGCAGTCACCATTGAAACAGTCATTCTGAGCTGGAATGTACAATTTGAAATTGTGCAGCAACACTATACTGCAGTTTAGGACAGGAAGGGAAGAGGAATATTGACTTCAGTTGATGTGACAGGAGGAATTTGGGCAGGGAGAATGGAATAAACTCAGCTACAATTTGGACAGGGTACTGCTGCTAATATGGAATTATTTTAATGGCTATAGTTACTTGAACCTTGGGTCTGCATCTGAATGATGGCCCTCTCAGCACCCTTTCGCCTCCAGTACCATCCTGGAGTACTTGTCCATGCTGGTTATTTGTTGCTAGACAGACATCATCTAGTGTCCTGAGGGCAGGAGTGGGAGTCAGGAGTTCCACAGCTCCAATCCTGACTTTGACAGAGACACCCTCTGGGACTGTAGCTCTTAGTTTCTCCATCTGTGAAGCATCACTCGCATCTCAAGGTGCCGCAAAACTTAGCCAGGTTAATTTGCAGCAAGGGAAATTTAGGTTAGATAGCAGGGAAAATGTTCTAACTATTAAAATAGTTAAGGGTACCAGTTATCTAGGGAGGTTGTGGAAGAACAGGTGAGACAAACACCTGTTAGGGATGCTCTAGGAATACTCTATATCATCCTGCCTTAGCGCAGAGAAATGGCCCAGATGACCTCTTGAGGTCCTTTCCAGCCCTACATTTCTATGATTAGTAATTAAGGTCCATAACGGGCTTTGAAGATGAAAAGTGTGAAATATCATCAGATGTAAGTGAAAAGGCAATTCCACATGTTTTGCTAATTACATCATGAAGGGTAAATCATCCAATTGGGACTTCCCAGCTGTCATGATTCTGCACACTATGGTTACCCAAGACTTCATGGTAAGGAGGGATGGCATTCGGGTGCTTCTGTTTCTAGTCTAAAAGAAAAAGGCCACTGTCATAGTTAAAAGAGAATTCTCCTTAACTGTAGCAGTACTGGGGCCAGGACACACATGTGCACAGCTCTGACATTCCGTCCCCCATAGAGTAGTGTTAACACATATGTCCAACGCTGTATATCACATCAAATAACAAGAGCCCATGTCACCAATTTCACTGCACCTTTTGACAAAAGTGATTATTTTCTCAAGTCGACAGCTCTGTTGGGCTGAAGGTGCAAATCCAACACTCTCCTTTTTGAACATGCCGTGGTGAGGGGGCGGACAATGGTAATCGCCCCCGAACCGGCTGTCTGGCTACCTCAGAGGTAGTCGTTTAAAACCACGGCAAAGAAACCAGAGCGCAAAACTCTGCAGAGCATCACAAAAGGAGACCTGACGTCAATACGCTGGGAGGTGAAAGGCTCCAGGCCAAGAGAAGGGAGGCTGTGTTTGAAAAATGACAATTTCTGTCTAGGAAATGTACGGTTCTGAAAGGAGCCCTTCTTCATGGGTTTCCAGGAGCCAGAGACCAGAACAAGAAAAGCCTTTGAATAGCTATGTAAACTATTCAGCAGGCTGCCAGCAAGACTGGAGCTGCTGAAGCCTAGCGGAAAATCTATCTGCACGCTCAATTGCAAAGCTCAAAACACATCCTAAAGCGGTTGGGGAACTCAAGAGGCTACCTCCTGGGATCCTGCGTGAGGCTGTACTTCATTTACCTTAGGAAGGGAAAGTTTCGGTCCTAAACAGACTGATACAGTGCTCCCCACTTTTAATTTTTTAAAATATTCTTTGATGGTTTCACATGCAGCTCACAGGTGCACGCAGCAGCAAGATAAACACTCTAGGAACAGTTTGTGGACAGAAAGCACTAAGGTTAATGGGCCTTAAGCGTGTGCAGGAAGTTCAGCATGTGGCTAAGGGCTTTCCCGAATCAGGGCCTCTCTTAGCATCCTCAATGCAACAGAGAAGAGTGTGGTTAGCTCTCTAAAAATTAAACTGTAGAAGATCATAAAAGGATTGTAAGCTCTTTGGGTCCGGGACTGGCTTTTCTGGTGTGTGTTTTTTACAGTGCCTAGTACAATAGAGTCCTGGTCCATCACTGGAGCTCCTAGGCACATATAATAAGTTCCTGGCCAAAAGATAATTAATTCTGAGTAATACTTTTGTGTGTGTGTGTGTGTGTGTGTGTGTGTGTGTGTGTGTGTGTGTGTGAGTGTGTGTGTGNGTGTGTGTGTGTGTGTGTGTGTGTGTGTGTGTGTGTGTGTGTGTGTGAGAGAGAGAGAGAGAGAGAGATGGTACAGCACACATATAGGCCCTGATCCACCAAATCATGAAAGCATTTAAGCATGAGCATTTTGTATGTGTGCAACTGATTATTCCTTCCAAAGTACTCCACTTAGGAAGGAACAATCAGTTGCACACATACAAAATGGGAAATGACTGCCTAGGAAGGAGTACTGCAGAAAGGGAGCTAGGGGTCACAGTGAACCACAAGCTAAATATGAGTCAACGGTGTGATGCTGTTGCAAAAAAAGCAAACATCATTCTGGGATGTAGTAGCAGGAGTGTTGTAAGCAAGACACGAGAAGTCATTCCGCTCTACTGTGCTCTGATTAGGCCTCAACTGGAGTATTGTGTCCAGTTCTGGGTGCCACATTTCAAGAAGGATGTGGACAAATTGGAGACAGTCCAGAGAAGAGTAACAAAAGCGAATAAAGGTCTGGAAAACATGACCTATGAGGGAAGATTGAAAAAAACTGGGTTTGTTTAGTCTGGAGAAGAGAAGACCGAGAGGGGACATGATAACAGTTTTCAAGTACATAAAAGGTTGTTACAAAGAGGAGGGAGAAGAATTGTTCTTCTTACCCTCTGAGGATAGGACAAGAAGCAATGGGCTTAAACTGCAGCAAGGGAGGTTTAGGTTGGACATTAGGAAAAACTTCCTAACTGTCAGGGTGGTTAAGCACTGGAATAAATTGCCTAGGGAGGTTGTGGAATCTTCATCATTGGGGATTTTTAAGAGCAGGTTAGACAAACACCTGTCACAGATGGTCTAGATAATACTTAGTCCTGCCATAAGTGCAGGGGACTGGACTAGACAACATCTCGAGGTCCCTTCCAGTCCTATGATTCTATGAGTTCTATTAAAGTCAATGGGACTACCCAGATCCTTAAAATTAAGCATAGATTCTTTGCTGGATTGGGGCCATAGAGAATAATTATGCATAGGGACAACAGTCAGACACTACAGTAATGGGGGCCCATGTCAGTATCTAGCCAGCCAGCCAGCCACATGGAAGAAGTAAAGGCCCTTCTTTCACAAAGAACTGCTCAAAACTTTTAAGCATGTGCATTAGTACCTTGCTGAATCAGGGTCTGCTGGGACATCCAGGCTCCTATGCTGAACAGAAGAGGGGGCAGCTTTCTCCACACTCCCAAGTTTATAATGTCCTCCCTCCCCTGAAAGTAACTTTTTTCATTTCATTTGCCACAGAATCATAGAACAACAGAGACAGGGGGAAAGACCACTAGGATTGGTAATAATAGCATAGAAATCAGCAGCTCTTACATCATGGTTTCATCCAAGCGCTTTACAAAGCTTTTTGATTCCTGTGTCACGGATGGGGAAACCAGTGACGTGACTTGACAACGGGTAACCAAGCACACTCATAAGGCTGGCAGTGGGGTTTGAACCCAGTACTTACAGAGCCAAAAGTAGGAGTCGTCTCCACTGCTTGAGCTAAAGAAAAAAGGCCAGTTAACTAAGGGGTGTAGTAAGATGCTCAGGTAGTGCAGCTATTAGAGGGGCACAAAGACCACCCCTGGGTTTGTACGGGATATACAGCAGGTCGATGGCAGAACCTATGACTCCTGACGGCCAGTGCAATGCCCTGAGCCTGCTGCCTCCCTATAATATATTTTCTAGGGCATTGACCAATCTAGGTTTAAATAACAAATAAGATGGCGCTTCCGCTTCTCCCTTTGGGAGATTGTTCCTCAGGCTAATGGAACTTGGGGTTTACAGCGTTCAGGCACTTCAGGATGGTTATCACATCCCCTTTCTACTTACTCATGTTACGTCCAGCCAAGCTAGGCATGTTTCGCTTTCTCAGTCCTTCCTACTCAGTTAACACCTACATTTTGTACAGCAGAGGGTGTGTGTGTGGAGTAACTAGGAAAGCAGGGGGCAGTTAAATGGCTTAGCAGGACCCAGACAACCACTGATTCCTGCAGCTGACAAAAGCCAATGGATTGTAGCAGCTGGGATTTTCAAAGGATGTGTAAGGCACTTGGGGGGTGGTCCTAATTCCCTTTGACAATTAATGGCAGCATAGGCTCCTTTGAAAATCCCAATCTCAATGTCATAGTTGACACCAAAGATCATTAGGGTTTGGCTGGGCTTTTCCTCGTCAGAGTCATCTGGAGCACGGTCGCAGAGGCTGGAAGAGCCAGGCTCTCCTTGAGAAGAAGGGGCAACCAGAAGCATTCATTCAGCTCAGACATGAAACAAAAGGGGGGGTGGATTTTCAACTGAATGGAGCGAAGGGCATCCAGGCCCAGAGGAAGGGCAATGCAGAGTGTTGACAAGGTTCCCTGGGGAAGTGGTGGAATCCCCTTTGCTTGAAACATGGAATACAATAAAGGGATTATACCTGAGCTCACAATCCTGCACTGGCTGGGGGATCTATCATATTTATAGCATGCCAATCATTGCGTGCTAAGATATTCAAAGGTGCCTAGGGGCTTTGGATGCCTAATTCCCATTAAATCCCCTAGGTAGCTTTGAAATTTCAACCACAGGCATCTTGAACTGGAGGAGCTAATCATCTAGCAGGTTTTCCCTCTACAGTGTCTATGATTCTCTGCAGTTAAAGTTCAGGAGGGGCATATGAGAAGTACTTTGATGCTCCAGAAGTTCTCTTGTTTGTTACTTCTTTAATGTTATTTCTTTCATTGGCTATTGCAGATATTCTCAGCGGAGAACTGTTTCTCTTGGCCTTCCCAAAATAAAATACGTATTCCCTCGCATTAGCATGGCTGCTGTTGCATGGTATCTCAGCAGACCGTCCATTATGGCATTAATCACCCGATGCTGTTACTTTGCCGGATGTTCCCTGCAGATAACAACTGAATTCCTGGGTCACGTTGCTTCATTAATCCACAAATTAGTAACTGCAATAACAGACCTGATAAGATTCAGGCCAGAGAGTCACAAAGGAGTAGGAGGTTTTGATATATGGAATGGGGCAAGAGGCATGAGTAAGCATGAGTAGAGGAATGGATAATGGCAGAGTGGCTTTCCGTGCTGGGTGCTTTATCCCACTTTGACAGTAACCACATGTAGCAATGAAAGGTATTAGATCCAGTTAAAAACACACTTCAAAGAGCTCCCAGATTAAGCCATTATATTTGCAAGCTTTTTGCATGCATTGTTTACTGATACTGTATTCACTTACTTATGGGAGGCAGGCAGCGGAGTCTAATGGTTAAAGAAAGGGAACTCCGAGGTTCTATTTTCATCTAGGGTGACCAAACGTCCCGATTTTATCAGGACTGTCCCGATATTTGCTTATTTGTCCCGCGTCCTGACCTACCTTCGGTCGGGACGCGAATTGTCCTGATATTTTGCCTCCGCTCACAGGTGGAGCGGAGCCCAGAGGGGGTTCGCGCCCCCCCCCCGCCCCGACTCTGCCCTCTCCTTTCCCCATTGGATCCTTCCCCAAATCCCTGCCCTGACCCCGCCTCTTCCCCAAGCACGCCGCATTCCTCCTCCTCCCCCCTCCCTCCCAAGCTTGCGCTGATCAGCTGTATGGCGGCGCAAGCGCTGGAGGGAGGGTGGAGGTGGAGATGGAGCAGAGGCAAGCTGGTGTGGGGGGCGGGGCATGGAGCGCCAGCGGCCATTTTATTTATTTATTTATTTAATTGCTCTGCCGCCCGCATCCCGATATCTCACCTGTGTGATTTGGTCACCCTGTTTTCATCCTTTCCACAGATGTTCCTGGGCAAGGCAATTCTGTTCTTTGTACTTCAGTTCACTAGCTGTGGAGTGGGGATCCCACCAGTTTTGTAAAGAGAAATGGAGGTAGTCGGATGAGAAGTGCTACATATCAATTGGTGGAGGGGCATGAGTTTGAGTTCTCCTGGCTTGGATCAAGAGGGGGTTGGCTGGCAGGGCGTTCTCCATGAAGCACCCGCTGTTGGAAGCAGAAATAGCTCTCCCCTCCCTACCATCTAGTAATTGTCCCATGGGCACCTCAGCTCTGATCCAGCAAAGCACTTAAGCACATGCATAAATCCACTCTGAAATCAACGGGACCATGCACATGCTTGAAGTTGTGCATGTGTTTAAATGCTTCCCTGGACTGGGGCTGCTGCTCTCCAGCTGAGGAGGTAGAATGAGTGAGCCCAGGGTAACGAAGGGCAGGGCAGAGGAGGCACTGGGGTGCATCTTCCCCTCCCACCCACACTGCAAGCTTTGGTTCTGAACTTGGCTCCGTTGTGCTTCCCGTTTCGGTGGCTTCCAAACCATAATGAAACAAGCCACCCACCGGGTCACAAAGCCAGTCCCCAGCACCCACCCTGAGCAATGGGACCGTGTGCTGGGAAATTCCACAGGAGCTTAGGAGTGGGAGAGGGAATGGAGAATCCTACTTCTCTAGGCTATCCATGGGTAAATCCCTGGCCTTCCTTTATGGTATCTCAACCTTGGCCCAGATCCTCAGCTCCCTCCAATAGGAGTTAGGCACTCAAATACCTTCTCTCTCTCTCTCTCTCTTTTTTAATAAGGAGATATACCTATCATAGAACTGGAAGGGACCTTGAAAGGTCATAAAGTCCAGTCCCCTGCCTTCACAGCAGGACCAAGTACCGTCGCCAACAGATTTTTTGCCCCAGATCACTAAGTGGCCCCCTCAAGGATTGAGCTCACAATCCTGGGTTTAGCAGGCCAATGCTCAAACCACTGAGCTATCCTGCCCCATGGTAGGTCTATGCAGCCACTGATCAACCACCCCTAGGCCTCACTGCATGGCAGTGAGTGATGGCTTGCAGGGCTCCCCAAATCCTCACAACATCCCTGTAAAGCTGGAGTGAACCCCACACCTCCCAAGGCAACAATGCTGGTCCCCTGCCTGGGTAATCCCTGCATGTGGGACCATCTGAACCTGTCACAGGCTTCTCTCCCATTGTCTGGTATGCGCTCCCACTGCATGGAAGAAGGAACATGCGGGGAATCAGGTGTGAAATGCTAGAGCCAGTGAAGTCAAATATTGGGTTCATTAGCCCCCTTTCAGGAGGACAGTATCAACAGGGGAGTTTATGCAGAACTCCAGTTACATCAGCCCAGGTGTGGACGTTTAGGCCTGGTCTTCACTACAGAGTTAGATCAACGTAAGGCAGCTTATGCCAACTCAACGCTGTAAGCATCAACGCTGAAATGTAGCTCCCGCCGATGTAACTCGCCCACTACACCCCCTGAATTAATAACCTCACCTCCGCAAGCGCTTCAGTGGATGGAGTTAGGTCAATGCAGCATCAGTGCAGACACTGCACTGCTTACATCGTCTGTTGCTGCCTTTCTGAAGCTGTCCCACAATGCCCCACACTGGCAGTTAAATTGGTGCAAGCGCTCCTGATGAGGGCGCGCACCTCCGACCCAAGAAGCGTAGTGTGGACATGCAAAAGCGACTTAACTACTGTGGTGGCCGTACGTAACTTAGGTCAACTTAATTCTGTAGTGCAGACTTGCTCTTAGTGGCTGGCAGTTTCCCAGCACTAGAAATCTGAGCGCTTTCAGTGGTACAAGGCGATAATGAACCAAGTCTTCTCTGGGAGCTTAAGACAAGCAGCAAAGAATTGTGTTAATGCCTGTCTGTCTCCATGTAACAGATGCCGGCCAGGGGAACATGAGAACCCTGTACCCAGTGTAACATTGCTCAAGGCTGGCACTGATGGGATACTCCAGTGAATTTGAACCACACAGATGAACTCGGTGTGGGGAGAGTGCCATCTGCTGGTGGGCAAGGGCGTGTTCTATTACACAAATCAGGTTTTAAGACCAAAAGGGACCGGTTATGATATCCACTCTGACCTCCTGCATGACATAGGCCAGAGAAGTTCACCCTGCTCACACAGGTTTATTTTATCCCCAATGTGGGCACATGGGGCCCAATCCTCAGATGCTGTATTATCAGCATTACAGCGACAAATGCAGATTTGGTTTGACTGAAATATTTTGCCAACTCACGTTAAATTTGCTGACTTGATTCAGTTGGGGAAGGGGGGGGAAAGCTAAAAGCAAACAAAAAAGTTTCATCTGCCCATTTTCATCGATTTTTCAGTTTGACACAACTTCATTTTGAATTTTAGTTCAATTTAATTTTAAAAATAAAATGGTGAAACAAATGCAAAAATGGAATGAAACATTTTATTTCTGGTTGAATGAAAGTCCAGCCTGAAACATTTTTTTAAGAACATAAGAATGGCCCTACTGGGTCAGACTAAGGGTCCATCTAGCCCAGTATCGACAGTGGCCAATGCCAGGTGCCCCAGAGGGAATGAACAGAACAGGTAATCATCAAGTGATCCATCCCCTGTCACCCATTCCCAGCTTCTGGCAAACAGAGGCTAGGGACACCATTCCTGCCCATCCTGGCTAATAGCCATTGATGGACCTATCCTCCATGAACTTATCTAGTTCTTTTTTGAACCCTATTATGGTCTTGGCCTTCACAACATCCTCTGGCAAGGAGTTCCACAGGTTGACTGTGCATTGTGTGAAGAACTACTTCATTTTATTTGTTTTTCAGCATACATACTCACTACAGTGGCAGGAGAATCATATAATATCAGGGTTGGAAGGGACCTCAGGAGGTCATCTAGTCCAACCCCCTACTCAAAGCAGGACCAATCCCCAGACAGATTTTTGCCCCAGATCCCTAAATAGCCCCCTCAAAAATTGAACTCACAACGCTGGGTTTAGCAGGCCAATGCTCAAATCACTGAGCTATCCCTCCCCCACAACTAGTAGTCAGGTCACCAGAAGAATTCTTATGTCAACCTAGTGCTGTCCACACCAGGGTTAGGTCAGCTTAACTGTCACGTAGGGGGGTGGATTTTTCACACTCCTGAGCAACATAGTTGGGTCAATCTAACTTTTTAGTGTAGAAATTTTGTGCTGATCCCCTCTGCACAGGGGTGAATTTCACCACATAGGCATGTGCCTATGATTATATGGTTAATTACACAATCCCATTAATTAATGGGAATGACACACATTACTAAGACAATATGCTTCCCCTAGTTTTTCATAATGGATTAGTTCAAGTTTCCTTTGGGGGAATGCCTTACCCCAATTTCTAATACAAATCAGTAAACCAAACCACACCTGGGAATTTTCAGCCAAAAGTTTTTGTGGCAAAAAAAATCAGATTCAGCTACACTGAAACGTTTTGCAAATTTGTGTCAGTTTCTCCAAATTTTTTAGGTCCGAAACAAATTGAAATGTTTTGTTTCAGCATTTTCAAAACAAAATGTTTAGATTTTTCAATTCGAAAGGACTTTTCATTGCAAGTTTCTCTTTTTTTATTTTAAAAAATCATCAAACATATTTTAACAGAATGTTTCAATTTTGTCTAAATGAAATATTCTCTTTGAGCCAAACTGAATTTTTTTGTTTGGGAAGGGGAATAAGCGATATGAGTATAAAGTCCATTTCTAAACAGGGATAACTGGGTGCACACTGGCGATTGTATTGGTATAACCATTCAGTAAATAATCAGAGCCCTAACCAAAACGGTTACACAAAATCCATCCATAGTCCTCAAAGTGCTTTACAAAAGGGGTCAGTATCATTCCACTCATTTTACTGATGGGAAACTGAGACGCAGGGAGGGGAAGTGACTTGCCCATGGTCACCCAGCAGGCCAGGGCAGAATAGGGAATAGAACCCAGGTCAGTGCTCTATCCATTAGGTTACACTGCCTTCGCTTCCCAGCAGTGCTGATAGAAAACATTCTGGCTCTAGTTAATTGCAGCCTCACAAGTATTTAGGGCCGGATCCCACGATGGTCTAAACTGGCCTGCACTGACGTACACCAGATGAGGTCTGGTCCTTAAAGTCACTTGTGTTGACTGATGGGAATCTTCTGGCAGGATTTCTGTTGACAGTGAAAGATGGCTGTATTCATGTATTTGTAGCCTTCTTTCCTTTTCCCTATGCTGCCTGCCACTTCCACACAGAATATCCATCCCGGATCTTCCATTCAGATCACCAGCTTAATTCACACCCACTTTTAAGGCCCTTTTAAGCTGCCGGAAAGGGCTACAGGGGCCTTAAGTGACAGTCGAGCCCCTAGAGTGCAGCAGAGAACTGCTGAAGGAAGCTCTGCTATGAAGCACACTGCACATTTACTTGCTTTGGAATGTTGAAGCTCATTAGGTTGTGCTGTCTTGTCCCATCGGTAATACCCAACCTTGTCAAACCTGGGTGCCTAAATTGCAGCTTCTAACTCTGTATTTTGGCACCTAAAATTAAGCAGCCTGCTTCTCAAACGTGCTCAGAAACCTGGGGCTACCACTGAGATCACAGAATTAACTACAATTTGTCGGACGGAGTGAGTGGGAGGCAGTATTGTCCAATGGAGCAGGCCCTCGGCTGGGACTCTGGGACCTCAGTTCTTTCCCTGGGTCGGCCAGTGACCTGGAGTGTCACTTTGGGCAAATCACGTCCCATCTTTGTTTGCCTTACCATGCTGTGTCTATTTAGATTGTAGGCATCCTGGGGTGGGGATAGTCTTTCACTATGTGCTTGTACAGGACCTAGAACAATCGGGCTCTTTGGTGACACTGGAATACAAATAATAACAATAAAGTAAAGCAGTAAAAACACACGTAAGAGACATATCCTCATGCCAGTTGCCCCAGGGCCCTAGACTTCAAAAACTCAAGTACAGATTTGCCAGCTTTCATGAATTAATTGCAAGAGACGCAACTTTAAAGTAAAATTAAGCCTGGCTCATGATCTCGCGATAGAACTCTCAAATGTCAGGATTTTTTTTTCAGCTGGCTGTACAAGAAAAGTAACTTCTAGCCTGCCTGGTTGCAGATGAAACATTGAAAATGTGACCTGAGAGTGCCTTAAAGGCTCAGAAACCAGAAGGGAAATAAAAGGAACCCATATTTCATTAATAAGAAAATAGCCTCATGAGTTTTAAGTCAATCTCATTATTTTGGGGGTTTCACTCGTGATTTTCCAATGGCGAGGGTTCGCAACACTGCAGGTACATATGCATTTGAATCTCTGTCTGGACTCCAATGGGAGATGGGGATCTGGAGAACGCCAATACTTCGGCTCCCCATGCATCACTGTGACTGCACCCATATAAGCAAGAGCTCTTCTTAATGAGCTATTTACTGAAGACGGCAGGGCCGGCTCTAGGCACCAGCAAAACAAGCTGGTGCTTGGGGCGGCACATTTTTAGGGGCGGCATTCTGGCGCGGGCAGAAAATGTGCCCCGGCTGCCCTAACTCACCTCCGCTGCTGCCGCTCGCGCGCTGCTGCTCGCCCTCCCTCCCAGGCTCTCAAACCCGGGAGGGAGGGGG